>NC_070646.1:2089361-2162953 GCF_947347685.1 Pleuronectes platessa
AAATACAACATGTGTTTTGGAAGCTCCGCCTCTAAAAGAGTCTTATGTGAAGTTGTGTTGCAGCTTAAATGTCATTATAAAGATGTTGTGTTACATTGTTAGTGGGAGGTCACGGTGGACATACGGTCTATGGCCGTAACTCTTTTTGCTTGCACCAGGATATTGACCCTTGTGCATCACGCTGTGGAGGAGGGGGGGGGGGGGGGGGGTTATTGAATATCTGAGGGGTGACACACATGGACGCTGAGCCACAGGAAATTAGAAACATGTTCGATTGCGTGGCCTTGAGCGCTGGGTTAGATCAACACACTCTGTTTGAGTGCCAGTGTGAATATGTGGAATTCAAACGACTTCCAGTTCAGTCGGTTTAGGAGAATTATCTTTAAAATGAAAATGTTTGTGATTTTGTATTATTCTTTTTGACATTACAAAATGTAAACCTATAGATTTGAGAGATGAGGGAGCTTCAGGTCAGATGAAGTCAAATTTTTAAGTTTTCCTTTAATTTGATCCTCAACGATCGATAAATAGTTTTTTATTACTTTAGCCATAAAGACTTTATAAGATGATAATTATATCAGTGTATGTCATTTTCGAAATGTGTCAAATTGTGTTTAAAGATAGAAGCTTGTGTCTTTTATAATTTATGATTATTAGGAGTATTTTTGTGTTTTCTCCTCCCTCTTCACGACTCTTTAATTAATGGTTGAATTCGACATATGGAGTATTAATGTGAGGAAGCTGAGATCAAGATTTTATAGCTATAAATTGGACTTTAGACCCCCCCCCCCCCCCCCCCCACTCGTCATCACTCGACCAACCTGCATCTCTCCTCTGGCTTCCTCTCCTCTCTGCATCCCTCTCTCCAGTCCTCTGTTTGTTCACGATCTTTTATTCTCTCCTCATGTCCATTCTTAACGTTAGTCCCAAAGTCAGGTAAGACTGAAGGCATGAAGAGGCCTCCCTATCCCCCCCCCCCCTCCTCCTCCTGCCACCTCCCCCTGCCTCGCACCTTTCCCCCACCCCCTTGCACCTCGCCCCCCCCCCAGACCCCAGTCGTTATCAATATCATGACTTTGTGGCCCAGTGTAACACATATTTCCCGTGTGTGTGTGTTTGACTACTAACTCAATGATTTTGAGCAGTTGTTGTGTTTTTATTTGAGCACTGTTGTGTGTTGACATCAGTCGCTGTGTCGCTCGCGTCCTGTGGTTCTTTAAAGAGAAGCTCCATCTTCGCTTGCGGTGAATGTTGTGTTTGCTTTGTGTGTCCTGACTGTGGCGACTGTGTCATTCATGCCTGGGGTTTTTTGTGCGTTTGCCACAAAAGGTGGAGCTTTGCATCATTTTGGTTTCTGTGTGGAATATATTTCCTCTGCCGAGCTTCCAGGGACCTGAGCTGATATTTGCTTTGCCTTCGTCAGTTTAGTGTCGTATACTTTATGACAAAGATCAGACAGGAGCCAAAATGTAAACAATCTGTCCTGTGTGTCAAACACTGGTTCTCTTCAGAGGGATCTATACTAAGAATATAGTTTTAATAGTGGAAGTATTTTATTAAACACGTAATAGCAGAGAGGTATGTTAGAACACATACAGTTAAAACAAGAATATCTAATTTCGTAATTGTTCTAAATTTCATCCATTATGGTCTTTAAATGTCTTAAGTTTATATCTATAGAAGAGAGAAAACACAAACTATTAGGGAAACACGCCTCAAGTCTAGAAATGCAACAACTAGAATGGATTCATCTCCAGGACGCCCGGGGGAAGTGGTGAAGTGTGTATTAATTAGTGTAGTAAAAGATTGTGCAGTAAATCATTGTTTATATATATTTACTTTAGTGAAAATGTGGTGATAAATCAGGTCAACGCTGTTGTTAGTCTGTCAAATCAAACCTGTATTTATTCCTCACGTATTCAGCTCAGTCTTCAAACCGGCAGAAACAAATATTATCGTTCAACTCTGAGAACAAATTCTATCTTCCACAATGAAGATGAACATATTTCAGCTTCCATAGCTTTGACATGTCACAATTACAGAATGTTGTGTTGCAGAAAGCTTCCCTCTGAGCACACACTTATTTATTTGCATTATTTTACATAACTGTTGTAGCTGTAGAACATTCATCACTGCTGAGGAATGCTCTTCATAAACAAAACAACAACATCACAGTCACCAGGAAAACGCACCAGGACACAAACTTGGATTTATCCTCCAAAAAAAAAGTTTGCGTCAGCTCAGCATCTGCAAATCATTCCATCATGACAGCCAATAGCAGCTCCCGGTGCCGCGTCCATGGTCCATCATACAGTAATCTGCTTAACGTTCATAAGCTGCTTCACTCAGGACGTTCAGACCGGGGGGGATGAGTTCAGGTGAAGACGGGGGGGAAATCCTTTCTCCATCTTTCTTTCCAGAGCGTAGTCTTTCAGTTTGAGAGATCGATTCCAGAGCAGCTCCTCTGCGTCTGCTCCTGGGATTTGAGAACAAGTCTGGTTTAGTGACAAATTAAATAACCCCCCCACAACAAGGGCGGGACAGTTTCACTTGTCCTGGCGTTCTATTGGTTCGGCAAAACCCGACAGCCGACATTTCCCAGGCACAGAGCAGCGTGAGGAGCTGGAGCTGGAGCTCAGGGAATGTGAGTGGAGTGCTGGGTTCTGAGAGAGAGCGTCACAAAACAGTCCTGCTCTCAAACTGAAAGACTAATACAGATTGTTATTATAAGAATAAACCTTCATTGATTGTCGTGCAGATGCATTTTATCAGTATTTCTGGAGTTTATCTAGTTCCTTAAGATGTTTTTGACACTTTAGTTTATTTCTATCTTCTGGATTACATCTTGAACTGGTGACACACAGTCAGGTTCCTGGAAGCTGCATGCGTTTTAATGTGTTTGTGTTTGTTTTTGTTTTTTTTCTTGTCACTTTCATACCCTCCCCCCTGACTCTCCACCTCCTCCTCACCCCCCCCCCCACCCCCCCCCCCTCTCCATCATTGTGACTGTTGTCTTGGTAAACCCGTGACTGCTACGGCACCACACCCAGCCTGCGTTCCTTCAGTTCTGATAGGTCCAACACGCTGAACCGCAGCTCCTTCACCCGGGACAGCATGATGATCGAGGAGATGCTGGCGCCCAATAAGGAGATGGTACGTACACCGCACTATTTAAAGTCGCACACGTGCTTCGTGTCTATGTTTCTCTCCCGGGCCAATAATCTGCAGGTCATTAACTTGTCACGAGAGACACACTTCTGTTTCCAAATGTGCCAAAGCTGCTCTGGAGCCGAGCGGTTCACCAATCCTCTTAGACACGACTTAAAGACGACCAATCCCGTTACATTTTACTCAAAGAGGAAATGAGATAAGTGGTTTGGTGCTGCTATCTAATAGGGATTACTCCAGTGGCCCACTTAACTTTATTATTATTATTATTATTTTATCGTGGAAAGTTTCCCATGGATTTCTCCTCCTTGTGACGCCTCAGCTCCTGATTTGAGTTGTGTTAAAAAACAGTATCAGGAGATCGGAGCTCCAGCACGTGTGTGTCGTCTTTGGTAAATGTGTAACATCCAGTGACACACATTGTGTTGTGATGAATGATTTGTGGATGTAGCCGCTGCTAAACAACAGCTCGTCTCTTCTCACGCTCGCTGCAGATGCTCCGTAAGGAAAAGTCTTTCTTTCTAGAGCAGCACAACAAGGTAGATGTTCCTGTCCTCGTGCTTCTCTCAGTGCATGTCACAATGTGCTTCTCGGATTCTATTTGATTATTTTTCAGTTCAGCAGTTGCAGTTTATATTAGAGCATGTGTATCGGTTCATTATTGAGTCATCGGATGTTGATTCCCATCCTTCCATCTTTAAATTTGTGACTTTATTCTTTTAAAAGTTCATTATTTGGATAGAATTTGCTTTTGTGGGGCCTTGTGATGTCACATATCAGGTGTTTCACTTTCTTTTTATTTCTTTCAGCGCATGGCGTCATTATTTGATATCTTCACATATTCACGTGTCATTTCTCCACCCTCTCCAATACTCAATGTTCTGTTTCTCCTCCTCCTCCTCCTCAGCACTTGGCCGTGGCCAAGGACTTTGACAGCGACTCCTTGAGGAGGTACAGCTGGACAGGAGACGCTCTGGACAACGTCAACCTCGTCTCCTCGCCGATACACTCTGGGTGAGCGAGTTTGAGAGGATGGATGTGTGAAGAAACATCTGTCTGTCTGTCTGTCTGTCTGTCTGTCCCTCTGTCTGTCCCTCTGTCTGTCCGCCTGTCCCTCTGTCTGTCCCTCTGTCTGTCTGTCTGTCTGTCTGTCTGTCCCTCTGTCTGTCCCTCTGTCTGTCTGGCCAGTTCTCTCTCGTCATCATTTTATTCCCCCTCGAGAAAACGGCGTCCCACCCGCAGCCGTTTCTCTTCGTCCTCTGTGGTCTTCTGTTATTTTTAAAGTGTGCCGCTTGTCGGTATCGAACTCACGTCCTCTGAAGGCCTCAGTCGTCCTCTCAGTGCTTCTCTCAATGCCAGAGCTCAGTTGTTGACCTGTCGCTCTTGCGTTGCTTTGTCGTCCATCTTGCAGTTTTTCCTCTCCGCTCCCGCAGTACGACAGCAGGTGATTGACTGTGATTGGTCGCCCTCTTTATCACCACCACTACCTTGTCCACCCCCCCCCCCGTGGTCACTCATAACATCAGTGTTTGTTCTCCTCACGTGTGAACTGTGTTGTTACCCACTCCACGTGTGTTTGTGTGTGTGTTCAGAGATCCTTGTGAGTCGGTGGCTGTTTTCAGACGTGAACTCCAGAAAATGAAAGAGTTTGACTCAGGACACGACGTATAGATTCCACCGCAGAATTAATACATTATATTTTTGTTTACAGTAAAGAAGTTCGAGAAAATATCAGGACTTGTTTATGTCTGAAAACAGCTTATGACTGATCATAGTGAGACTTTAATGTGATTGGAGTGACGTGAACTCGTTTACAGATGGATCCAGATGTTTTTACGATCTACTCGGATCAGTTAACGTAGATTTAAAACAGTCGCCAGTTAAATGTCACCCTGTTCTATATGAATAATTCCCAACACGTGTTCGTCTGTGTTTTAATAATCTAAAAGAACTTCTGCTCGGTCGCTCTTTGTTCATCAGAAACATACAAACTAACACAACACCTGAGTTACCAGATTGCATGTGTGTGTGTGTGTGTGTGTGATGTGATTTCCTCCTTTAAATGAAACGAGTGACACACAGATCTATAGAACCCTCTGGTTCAGTTCAGGATTCCACTGGAGGCTCCTGTGTTGGAACATCCATTAAAGAATATTCACTTTCTGAAATATAGATTTGTTGAGGTGGAGTTTTTTAATTTTCCACCTCTGCAGTTGTACCAACACAGAAACCTCCTCACACATCTGTTCTCTTCTATTTTGCTCCACACAAGTACGTTGTGTGTGTTTTGAGGATCACAGCATGGGAGGCTCCTCTCTCTCCATCAGTTACTGCCGCTCAACTAACGTTATTGTGTATTTTTACTTCTTTTTCCATTCCGTCCCTCTCTGGTTATCTTGTTTCCTCCCCCCACGCTCTCTTCCACTGTTTTATCTCCTGTCTCTTCTTCACCGTTTCTCTCTCTCTCTCTCTCTATCACTCTTTGTCTCTTCCTCTCCTCTTCCTCTGTCGTGCTCCCGCAGGTTCCTGGTCAGCTTCATGGTCGACGCCAGGGGCGGCTCCATGAGGGGAAGTCGCCACAACGGCATGCGCATCATCATCCCGCCGAGGAAGTGCACGGCGCCCACCAGGATCACGTGTCGACTGGTGAAGAGGCACAAGCTGGCGTCGCCTCCTCCGATGGTGGAAGGAGAAGGCCTGGCCAGCCGATTGGTCGAGGTCGGTCCGGCGGGAGCTCAGTTCCTCGGGTGAGACTCTATTTGAAATCGGACATTTTTTTTGCCTTTTGCTGAACGGCTCATTTTTCTGCACCTTGGTTCGGTGACATCCCCTCCCCTCCGCTTCTGGCCATCTTCATTTCCTGCCATCCGCGTTCAGATTTGAGTGTGTGCGTTTACGTATGTGTGTGTGTTTGTGTGTATGTGTGTGTGTGTGTGCGGTGTGTGCGTGTGTGTGTTGAGCAGTGATATATGCAGTTTAACTTGCAGTTTAAGAGTAATTGTTATCGTATGCTCACCCTCAGGCAAGTCGTCCAGCTGTGTTTCCCTCTGACAGAGCACAGGCACCATCACTATCTGATGTAAACTTCACTTTATCTTTTATATTCCTAGAACGTCACCAACGCCCAACAGTCTCCTTAGATTCAATCAAGCTCAGTTCCCCCAAATATGCCAGATTTTCTTAATCAAGATCCATGAATTATGAATTATGAATTATTCCCTGGGAAAATGTTGAAAATGTCAAACATCGCCCTGTCTCACAATAACAAAATGTCCTGGATCCGCCCTCGGGTTCTTCTGGGACCCAAATCAGTTTGTGTTTAATATTGCTTACAAACAAACAAACAGACAGACAGGGGTGCGGGGGGGGGGGGGGGGGTATTTAAAGTTTAAATATTGCCAAACACTAGCCAGATGTTTCTGAATTTGGTTAAACACACAAACTGCACATTTACAGTAATCATAATAACAAGGGCTGCAAGTTACAGATATTTAAACTGTACTCATCTGATACATTTCTCTCAAAGAGGATTTCTGTCATTTCTCTTAGTTCTTATCAAACTGATATTTGTTCAGATGTTCATGTTTCTGATAGGTTTTGGTTTCAATTAGTTATTTGATGCTATAAAAACAGTGTGAAACGTGATGATTGACAGCTAAGACTGACTGATTGACAGCTGTATCCATGTGACCTTGATGCCGCCTCCACGTTGACGTCTGCACAGACTCTGGCCCTGAATGTTGTGATTGTCTCAAAATGGCAGCTTTGACATCCGGGATATTTTGGCTTCATTCTTTGTGCAGTGGGAGGAGGTGGAAACACAACATCCATCTTTTCTCAGACTCTATGCTCAGACTGACGTCCACCAGGTTGTTGTTTCAGAACACAATTGAATCCACGTGGTTCTCACTGAGCAGCTGCTCGTTTATTCTATTTTGTTGGTTACGTAAATAACCCCTGATCCGAGTTCTGTAACTAAGCCACACTGTCTCTACCCACAGGTCAACAGGGGCGTTGTCATTTAACTAACAAGCTCTATCATCAGAGGTGTCGGGTTGTACAGTGCAGTTACTAAAAATAAATCCACTCCTGCCAGCCAATCACAATCAAGGATTCTCAGTTGCCATGGTATGAATATAGTCTCCCTGAGTAGTTGCCATAACTGACGTCAATAAAGGAGAGCGTCGCATAAATCATCTCATTGCTGAAATTACACTTCAGTGGTGTGTGCTCTTACACAGTGTGTGTTTTTGTGTATATGTGTGTTTCACTATTTTGCGGACGCAGTAAACTCCATCTTCCCAGAAAGCTGCCAGCCCTTAATGAAGGCGAGAGCCTGGTTAGTCCAGTGCTGCAGCTGGGACCCAGAGGAACTAGATTTGTTGGGTAGGAACCAAACATAGCCCCCCCCCCCCCCCCCCTCCCCCAACTCCCTCAACCCAGCCCCCACCCCCTGTGCCTCTCCCACCTCCTGTTAAGGAAGCCACATGACCGAGGCTGATTCATGCTGATGGATATGATTATTTTACCCATCTCCGTTGACTTTGATTTTCTGGGATTCAGCATTAATAAGATATGGCGGACATGTAGTTTTGGGAAGAAATCAATGACGCACAAATTTCTGATCATTTTAAAGCAACACTATGTGACTTTTACTGAGCAACAGCGCCCCCTGCATCCATGCCTGGGGATAAGCAATTAAGTGGTTTACATGGTGAGAAGAAACAGGTACAGGTGAAGCTGGAATTATGAGGTCTGACTGTCTGCGTGGATGGTAACAACTTTATGGACACATTTTGAAGCTGCTGATTTAAGGTAAAAAAAAGAAGTGTCATAGTGTTGCTTTAAACAGAGGAGAACTAACAGTGAGTCAGGAACACGGATGCATCACAGTCAAGTGGATTCGTTTTAGCCTCAGTAACTTATTTACAGGGAGAGACAAATAGTAAAGTTCTTCCTAAAACTACACAATATAGTTTTAAATCCATTGCAGTTATTTTCATTGAGAGAACCATCGTATGTTTTGATGTCAGGGGCTTTCCGTGGGCCTCTGACATCACTGGAAGTAGAGGTTTTGATTGGCTGTTTGGACTGGACTGCGCTTGTTGGGCATGAGCCTCTTTCATCGTCAAGTCCAGCATCATCCTGCTTCCCATCCTTTCTTTACGTCACCTTCAGGATCAGCTCTACATCATCTCATCCTGTACTGTGTGTGTCAATAACTTCCAGAGACATTTAAATTGGTGGTTACTACCTATTGATTCATATGGGAAAGGAGGGTTTAGCCATGTTGGACCTCGTCACAGAGACAAGTAGATTTTATAATAATAATCATTTTACGATTGTCTTTTTTGATGGTGACTGAATATATTTCCTCTGGTACCTCCACAGTGGGTATTTAATTCTCTTCTACTCTACTCTGAGCGACCCTAACACCACACGGTCCTCATGCTAGAGTACGTCCATCCTTCTCTCCTGTGTTGCTGTCTTGCCTTGTCTTTTGAGTAAGGGCTGTGCAGCTTTCTCCTCCCACTCCTCCGTCCATTTCATGTGTGTCGTCACGTCACGTTGAGCCATGTCATGCACCGTGAACGTCCCATTGAGCCGCAGCACCGCCACAGCTTTCATTATGAAGCAACACTGTCACCAGCAGGACCACAGTGCATTCATACCCCCCGAACGCTCCTGATTCACATTTGTCTTTATTGGTAGCCTTAAGAACAGAGTTAATCAATTTATTTTGCTTTAGTTTTGTTTTGGAAAAAGAACTAAACTGTCTTTCTTACTTACTCTCACGTGCTCAGGTCAGATTCTAAAGACAAAGTGTAAGGGACGACTCTTTTTCTGGTGGTTGACTTGTCGCTAACCGTTTCTCCATGACATGTACCTCACCAGGCCAGTGATAGTGGAGATCCCTCACTTTGGCTCGATGCGGGGCACGGAGAGAGAGCTGATCCTGCTGCGCAGCGAGAACGGAGAAACCTGGAAGGAGCATCTGTACGACTCTAAGAACGACGACCTCAACCAGCTGCTGAACGGGATGGATGAAGGTAAAGCAGAAACTAGACAATGTCCCTCAGTGTCTCACCAGTAAGCTTTAAAGGAATAGTTTAAACTCACTCATTATCTACTCGCCCCTATGCCGATGGAGGGGTGGGAGAAGAGTTTGAGTCCATAAAACACTTTTGGAGTTTCAGGGGTAAACAGTGTTGCAGCCAAATCCAATAAAGTTGAAGTAACTGTTTTAGCCTAAATGTCCTCTGATGTCCTTCTTTCTTGGTTTTAGATCCAGTAATACTCAAGTCCAATGAATAATAAAGAATAATAAATGTGTCTTCCTCCCCCTGAAGAACTGGACAGTGCCGATGAGCTGGAGAGGAAGAGGATATGCCGCATCGTCACTAAGGACTTCCCCCAGTACTTTGCCGTGGTGTCTCGGATCAGACAGGAGACCAATCACATGGGACCAGAGGGCGGGACGCTGTGCAGCCGGAGCGTCCCATTGGTTCAGGCCTCCTTTCCTGAGGGGGCGCTAACCAAGAAGATCAAAGTTGGACTTCAGGTGAGTTGGGGGACAACAGTGATATTAGCGTTAGCATCAAACAAACGTGTCTCATTGACCACTGTCTCTTCTCTCTCAGGCTCAACCGGTCCCCGATGACACCGTAAAGAAAATCCTCGGTAACAGAGCAACCTTCAGTCCTATCGTTACCGTGGAGCCCAGGAGACGGAAGTTCCACAAACCAATCACCATGACAATCCCAGTCCCGCCCCTCTCGGGGGAGGGGCTTTCCAACGGCTACAAGGGAGACTCCACCCCCTGCCTTCGCCTTCTCTGCAGCATTACAGGTGAGGGTGATGTACATACATATAAAACAGAAAGCTAAAACATAAAAGTAGCAACGTAGAAGAATCAACCACATTGTCTTCAGGAGGTTTGACCTGTGACTCTCTTCCAGGTGGAACGTCCCCGGCACAGTGGGAAGACATCACCGGCACAACTCCTCTCACCTTCATCAGTGACTGCGTCTCCTTCACCACCAATGTTTCTGCCAGGTCCGACAACACAACAAGCAACCCACTGTGTCTGGTGCATTTCATGTGTGTGTGTGTGCGATGTTCTTCATGGTGTTTGTCGCTTGTGCAGGTTCTGGTTGGCCGACTGTCACCAGATCCCGGAGACGGTGGGTTTGGCCATGCAGCTGTACAGGGAGCTGATCTGCGTGCCCTACATGGCCAAGTTCGTAGTGTTCGCTAAGATGAACGACCCGGTGGAGTCCAGACTGAGGTGCTTCTGCATGACGGACGACAAGGTGGATAAGACCCTGGAGCAGCAGGAGAACTTCGAGGAGGTGGCCAGGAGCAAAGACATAGAGGTGAATATTCTTCTGTGGTTCATTAGCTATTCAATATCTATAAATTGCAATACCTTGTAGGACTTTGAATGTGGTTCTCATTGTTGTTGATGTGCTCCCTCAGGTTCTGGAGGGCAGGCCCATCTACGTGGACTGCTACGGAAACTTGTCTCCTCTGACTAAGTCTGGTCAGCAGCTAGTTCTCAACTTCTACGCCTTCAAGGAGAACCGGTTGCCCTTCTGCGTCAAGGTACCGCAAAACATACACACTCTGTCACCAGACACATCCTTCTCAGGGTGGAAGGTCCATCTCTAAATCAACATGACAAAAAATAGTCACTTTGTTGTCGCTCTGTTAAGACTTTGTATAAACAGCCGTCCTGAGAGATCCACTCGCAAGTGGACAGATCTAATATAATCTATTCATATCTTGCATTAAAATTAGAAATAGGAGACGAGACAATAGGGGACAGTAAATTATCTGCAGCAGAATGTTTGATTTTGTTGCTGTGATTATTTTAGTACTATTTCCCACACAAGCTTTCAGTGTAATTGACTCAATCCACAGGGTTTGACCTAGTTCCCCTCGCCACAGCTAGTTAACCGCATGTGAACGATTGACCCGTTAACTTAATTAAATCCGTAATAAACCCTGAATACCTTTTAAACGCACCAGCTACATGAGGTAATGTTCTCCCTCCAGGTGAGGGACCCGAGCCAGGAGCCCTGCGGTCGTCTCACTTTCCTCAAAGAGTGTAAGAGCATGAAAGGTCTCCCGCAGACGGCCGTGTGCAACCTGAACATCACGCTTCCCGCGGTGAAGAAGGTAAGGCGGCGTGACCTCACCATTCTCTGTCTTCACCCTCCATGACCATACTCATACTGTTCAGGGTAGATTCGGCCCCAATAACACCGAACGATGAAAGACAGAGAAAGACTTTGGCCAAACTGCCGCCACTGTGTCTTTTATCTGTTTAAAGCTTCTCTCTGTGTCTATTGGAATTTTTTAAGCTGTGGATTCTTATCATTGGCTGTTTCATTATATTCCAATCTTTTGATTTGGGTGACTTGATTTTTGGCTGAGGGCTTCTTTTGATTCTTCGGCTGGCTTTTTGTGGCTTGACTTTATTTGCTTTTCTCGCTCCTGAACGTCGGCGCTTTGCTCTTTCTTTCTTACTTTGGTGTGTGTTTGGTGTTTTATTTTATTTTTTCATTTGCTGAAGTGGCTTCTGAGTTGTTGCTTCTGTCACTCACTCCTTTTTCACATCCTGATGTTTCTTTTCCCCCCTGCTTTCCATCTTATGTTACTCCCCCTCCGTTTCTGCAATGCATCTTGGGAACCAGGAAATGGAGTCAGATGCCGAGGATGAGGTAAACCACACCCTCCCCACCATGTGCTGTCCTCTGCGCCAGATCTCTAGTGGCCCTGCTCTGCTCATCATAGCCTTATTCTTTCCGCTTCTCCGAAGGAAATAAAAGCTTTCCTTGATCATAGCAACCTTTAGCTGCTCAATTTTGCATGATATACTGTATTATAGAAATATATATTATATATGAAAAGATATGATTAATGTCCAGTGCGATATCCTTTGCGTTCTACATTACGTGATATAAGTAGCTTTTAAGATTATAAATACTTAAGTTCCTTTGTTTTTCAGTCAAGATTTAATCTTTAACATTAATTTAAAATGTATTATTTACTCCTTTAAGTCCTTATAATTGCGAGTTAGCATTATCACAGCTAACTCGAGCTAATTTGACAAGCTTGGCTTAACTTGCTTACACCTACTGTAAGCAGCACTTTAGAGCTGCAGACTGAAGTGCAGTAAATACTGTTAAAGAAGAATTTGCTGCTGTTAAAAACTGGTTTTGTTATGTTAATATCTACTAATGCAGGTTATTGGATGTGCTTTAATTTGATATGATAAGGTCCTAATGTTGCCCATTTGGCAGCGTTGTACAACACAGGGTGACCGGGAACTGAAAGGATTTTGTGTTGTTTACTATTGTTGCAGACTGAAAAGCCAGAGCGACGTCATACCTTTGCATCTCTAGCCTTACGTAAGCGCTACAGCTATCTGGCCGAGCCTGCACTGAGTGAGTTTAACATTTTCACTAACAAACCCTTTGATGAATATATAAGTATACCGATTTTCCGGGAACTAGTGAGTTTACAGTATTAACACTTTTACTTAACCTGTAAAATGCGTGATCAGTATGTAGATAGATGTGACCTAATGGAATCAATGCATATTTCTCATCCTACATGACCTGCACTGTCCACATGCTTGTTAATGACATGGTACATATTCTTGCATGGGTCAATGAGTGGTTTTTTGAGTTGTTGTGCTGTGCTTGCCCACATTATGAGTTGTGCTCTTTCTGGGTTTGTTTCCATTGCTGAGTTTTATGAAGTCAAAATGCAGCAACATCAAAAAGAAGTTCTTTGACTTGCGACCACAATGTGAATGGGCCTTTTGAAAGGGGGTCAAAGTAGAATTTCATTTGTTTTACATTTGTCCCTTTTGGGATTAAAGCTCTTTTTTTGGCTTTGTGACTTAGCAGCTGTTTGTGGGACAAACGTGCATGTGGTCTTGAGTTTGGCTTTTTTTTCAGTTTTTCACACTCTCTGCTTGTCACCAGTTGTTATGGATCTTGCATGACAAAATGGGCCAAATCTTTTTGTCATATTTTGTTTTGTTACGCAATAAATAGACGATGTAGACTTCTGCAGCCCTTGGCTCTGTTGAATGATAGTTTCCAAATTGTCTTTGGGGAATCTGTCATCATGGTGTTGGACCAAACAGATAAAAGGCACTTTAAGAAGCAGATTGAAATTAGAGCCAGAATCCATACAAGACAAAATCATCTGAAATCCACAGAAAAAAATAAGCAGTTTTGTGTTATTCCTGGTTCATCTGTCATTGTTCTGTTGTCAGTCTAGTCAGTTTTATCCCATTGTCTCGGGTGTTTTACTTTGCTGCTGATTGTGCTTTGTTGAGTTTATTCATCATGTTGTTGCTGTTGCTCTTTGAGTCATCCTCCAATCGCCAATCACACAGGAACACAACATTTTCCTTTTAAAGCACTTCTTAAAACTGCTGTTTTTCCTTCCTTGATACCAGGACTGCGTCACTGACCAACTCTTCCTCCTCTGATCTCTTCTTTCACTTTTTTTATCTGCCCTTCCCTTCCCCAACATAATTTTCTGTTACCTTTACTATTCCACATTCTTTTGATTCTTTTTTCCATTCCTTCTTCACTATTATTTGTTCAATTTCATCTGAAGAAGCTGCAGTTGAGCGAAGCGCAGCCGCAAGAACACTGCCTGCTGGTTACCCTCACAAACCTGTCTTTCCAACCAGACCTTTCCCACCGTGGTCGACTGCTCCTATTACCGTCCCTGGTCAAACAAGGCACATCGGAATGGGGGGTTCCCTCAGCTATACCGATTCACCGGCCGCCTCACCAGCTGCTTCTCCATTGAGAACGACCTGGCCCCTCGCCTCCCCATCACCTGCATGCGCTGCAACTATCAAAGCTACCCTTGGAGCTCCACCAGCACCACCTAACCAGTCATCCCCAGTTAAATCATTTAGTGACAAAGTGAGCTCATCCCCCATCAGGTCCTACCGGACTATGCCTTCACCCATTAAAACCGTTGTCCAGCAGGGTCAATACCCTGTCCAGGGATCTGCCAGCCTTGTGTCCTCTGGAAGCCCCCATAAGCCTGCGACAGATCCAGCTTCTATCAAGAACCTTGCTTCCGCATACACATCACGGACTTCCCCACTTCACTCAATACCCAATGGTTCTGTGCCAGAGAGGTCATCAGCTCCCATTACTGCTCCAGCATCACCAAAGACACTTTACAACATGTACAATGCTAATCTGCCTTTTAAAACTGCCCTCGGCTCCACAGTTGTGCCAGAACCAGGGACATCTAACCTTCCTTCTGTTAAAAGCATCTCCAGCATGTCTTCTTTGAAAACCTGTGGCGATTCAACACTATCATCCCAAGGAGGGAGATCAACGCTCTCATCTCTCTCCTCAAATGGGCAAACAACCATTGCTTCCTCAGAAATGCATTCAGAAATGATGAATGGATCAGTCTCACCTGTTAAATACCCTTCCTCCTCCTCCTCCACACCATCCTCCTCCACCTCTTCTCGTATTCTCTCTGAGAGGAGTTGCAGTCTACAGGAGAGGATCCAGGCCACCACCCATGCGGCAACCTCTGGTGTCAGTGCGGCTATAAATGAAGCTATAGACACATGCTCTGTTTCGGGCTACGGCACTCTTAAATCACGGTCCTCCTCACGTAGATCTGCAACGGCAAGCTCTGCTTATGGTTCTATGAGATCTGGAGCTAACTCTTCCAGCTCCACAGTTTCATCTAATACAGTGACTCTGCCGGTGTATTCATTGCACAACATGATCCCAGAGACTCCTGTCAGATCAGGGCCAGGATCTCTCAAAATGGCACTGCCGGATTCCCCTCGTGCCTCCTTCCCATCGTCCTCTTTGTCTTCATGTCTCACCACAACAAAAATAAACTCCCAATTGAAATCCCCACCGTTTATCACACCAGCCATCATCCACCCAACAGCAACTTCCAACCAGGAGATATTAAAAGATGTAGCGGACATGAAAGAGGATCTGATGAGAATGACAGCTATCTTACAGACAGACACACAGACAGCCGCCAAAACTGTTCAGACATCACGTACTGGAACTCCAAAACAGCCCAAGCTAGAGGATGACGAGCCATTTACCTTAGTGGAGAAAGTGAAAGAAGATTTAGCGAAAGTCAGTGAGATATTACAGAAAGATATCATGGGTGAACGTAGGACCATGGTCAGTAGAGAGAGAGCCTCAGAGGATGAATGGGAGGAATTTTCCAAAGATGAGCTTGACGAGGCACAAAGCAGTGCTTTCGCAGACTTTTACCCTCCATTTGAGGAAAACACACTCCGTCTCAGGCAACACTCCATGTCAAGCAAAGACTTAGATTTGGCCAAAGTGGTAGATTATTTAACAAACGACATGGGGGCCAACTCTGTCTCCAAAATGAACGAATTGAAAAGTCGGCATGAGGAGGAGTCAAGAAGGGAAGGCGAAGAGAAACAGAAACGTGTTCTCAAGCCATCTATGTCCATACAAGAGCACAAACTCAAAATGCCTCCACCAGTCTCAGGCATGCTACGGTCTCCCTCAGAGAAGGACCTGAGCAAACTAACAGAGTCATATCAAGGTTCGGAGTCTATTTTGGAGTCTCCTGAGGACCTGTCTCACGAGCAAGATAAGAGTCCCCTGTCAGACAGTGGGTTTGAGACGAGGAGTGAAAAGACACCCTCCGCTCCTCAGAGCGCAGAGAGCACAGGACCAAAGCCTTTATTCACAGATTCCCCTATCCCTCCCTGTGTCACTGAGACCAGGACCGAGGTGGTCCACATTAGAAGCTATGAGCATCCTGATGATCCTTTTGAGCCTCTTCTCATGGAGGAGGCTGCATCTGCCCCCCCTTCTTTAGCTCCAGATGCAGCTACATCAAGCTGCACCAAAGCCTTACAGATGAAAATACCAGAGGAGGACTCCATGATGAACAAAAGCATGTGTCTCAAAGAGGAAACTCATATTACTACTACCACTAGAATGGTCTATCACAAGCCCCAACTGACCGATGCTGCTGAGATGATAGAGGAAGGTATGTCGGTCAGAGATATCATGAAAGCTTTCCAGTCAGGGAGGGACCCATCTAAAGAGCTGGCCGGGCTTTTTGAACACAAGGCTAGTCAGGATTCTGTCAAGGGCGATGAGTTGACTCCCAGATTTCTAGACAGAGACAATAAATCCAAACCAAAAGTCGAAAGAATAATTGAGGTTCATATCGAAAAGGGCCACAGCACAGCCGAGCCGACTGAGGTTATTTTTAGGGAAACTAAAAAACACCCGGAGCTTTATGTCTACAAAGGCGATCGTATTAGGGAACTTGGTGATTACGATGAGGTCCAACAGGAAGAAGAGGAGCTTACTGCCGAAGAATCCCTGCCGACTTTTCTGGACACATCCCGAGTTAACACCCCGGTGTCACACGAGGAAGACAGTCGTCCAAGCTCCGCTCAGCTGATGGCAGATGATTCTTATAGAGCCCTTAAACTATTGAGCCAGCAATCCATAGAATACTGTGATGATGAGCTGTCAGAGATCAGAGGAGAGTCATATAAGTTTGCGGAGAAAATGCTTCTGTCAGAAAAACTTGACGCGTCTTCCCTGTCTCACTCTGACACAGAGGATTCAACAGGGATGACCGACAGAAACCACTTTATTTCCGAAGAGATCGGTAGCCGTAGCTCTAATAGCATGAGTCAGCAGCGAGGAAGCCCCAAAAGAGAGTTTGTCTCTAAGTCATCAAAAGATGGGTCGGCTAAATCTGGAAAATTCGTGCACAGGGATGACCCATCTCAGTTTGACAAGGTGACAGTGCTTCATTACTCCACAGAGCCGGGCAGCCCCAAGCATGCCGTGTGGATGCGATTTACAGAGGATAAACATGACAGAAGCAGGGATAAGCTCCTGTATGAGGATAGGGTGGACCAATCTGTTAAGGAAGCTGAAGAAAAACTCAGTGAGGTATCGCAGTTCTTCCGAGACAAAACTGAGAAGCTCAACGATGAGTTGCAGTCCCCTGAGAAAAAGCCAGTGAGACGGGAGGTAAAGGAGAACAGATCTTGGCCTAGTTCAGCTTGCGGTAGCCCTGAGAAAATACAGCAGAAACCTAGGGCTGAGGAGGAAGTTAAAAGCAAACTCAGAGAGCCCTCCGTTGTTAAAATAATAACTGAAAAGAAAAGTTGTAGCTTACCAAGCAGCCCTCAGAGAACAGTGCAGTCTAGTGAAAGTATAATCACACAACAATCTAAGACCAGTGAGTCTGCACCGTCTTCTCCCTCTCACGTAAAATCAACATCCAACGTCAGTTCTGTGAGGATGAAATTTGAATCTGAGGCTCAGAAACAAAGTCAGTCTAGTCCGACCAAAATTCCTCCTCCGGTGCAGCCGAAGCCTTCAGTTAAAAAACTACAGGAGAGCAAACTTCCCGTTTTACAGTTTTTTGAAGGAGGAAAAGCGTCAAATTTGTCTGATAGATCAGAAGACGATAGCATGAAAAATGATGTTGAAAAAGACAAATGTGCTTCATTAGACAGGAGTAAACTTTCTCTAACACCTCCACCCAAAGCCCAAAGACATACAAGAGACAAACCTTCCAATAACAACATCCCAGAGGCTTCCATCCAAAGACAAACTAGTGAAGTTGAGTTTGACAAAGCAACTAATAAAGCGAGAGAGATTCATTCCAGTGTTTCTCAGGAAATTAAAGAAAGCAATACAGCTCAGAAAGGTCAGACACCTATTGTTTATCCTGACAAACTAGTAGATAGTAATACTAACAGATATCAACAAATCACAAAAAGTGAGTCTGCATCCAAAGAGTTAGTAGCTGAGCTGCCCAAAAAAGATGGCGAGGAACCATTAAACAAAAATCTCAGAAAAAAGACAGATTCTCAAATTCCTATAAGAAAAGCCTCCTCTACAGCAGAAAGTGACCTCACCAAGAAACAGACCGTTACCAAACCCTCACAGATACCGACATTAGCGAAAAGCAAAGTGCAGATGAGTCTTGAGACAACCCCGCAAAAGACAAATGAAAATCTATCCATTGAAATTCTAGATAATGCACTCAGAGATTCCAACTCCAATAACCTCACTAGCCCTCGAGAAATGCTGGGGAATGTCCTGACTCCTCCAGCTGCGATAACAACCAAAGAGAACTTCAAGGGCATTAAAACACTACCTGTGTATGTCAGTGTCCAGGTGGGCAGGCAGGCGGAGAGGGAGGCGAAAGGAGCACTGTACACTGTCAAACAAAATTCAAACTCAGCCCTCAGCCCCATAAGCCCAGACGATGACACGCTCGAACAGGTGTCGTTCATAGACAGCTCAGGGAAAAGCCCCCTTACCCCCGAGACCCCGAGCTCTGAAGAAGTCAGCTATGACCTCATGACCAGGACCCCTGATGGCTTCATGGGATACATACCAGGGAAACCTAGCCCCATCCTGGAGTTATCTGAGGAATCGGAGGGGGATGAACAAGGCAACACTGTTTTCTCTTTTACAGAGGCCCTGCCAGAAAGGACAGCTAGCACCATAGCAGACCTGGCTAATGCTAATAAGCAAGAAATGGAAATGAATGATAACCGACAGGAATTAGCAATACTGTTCAACCAGCAAGAAGCAAGCAATGGTGGGCATTATGAAACAACGGAGCAGGAGCATCAGGAAGTCTCAAAGGACAAAGGTATTGCATATATTGAGTTCCCTCCTCCTCCCCCTCTGGACTCAGCTTCAGAAATATCTGACACAGAGAGGAAAGGTTCCTGTGCCTCGTCAGAGGCTGATTCAGAAATGATGGAGGTAAACTTACAAGAAGAACATGACAAGCATCTGCATCTGACCGAACCCATTATACGAATCCAACCCCCTACCCCAATTCCCCCCGGATCAGATGACAGTCAGTCAAATGATGAAGAGGATAAGTCAATCTACCAGCCAATTCCCTGTAGGAAATTAGGTTTCAGGCAGGAGGACGAGGAGGCCAAGAAGAAGGAGAGGGAATCTAAATCTAAAAAACATGACAAAAATGGAAATGGCAAAGAACTGAATGGTGCGACCAACGGCTCCAGTGGTTCCAATGGCAAAGTAGAGGACGATGAATATGAACAGAATGGAAATGACCAATCAATAACAGACTGTTCAATAGCCACAACAGCTGAATTTTCTCATGACACAGATGCAACAGAGATAGACTCCTTAGACGGATATGAACTTCAGGATGAGGATGACGGCCTGTGCGAGCAGGCGGATGCACGGCTGTTTGGTCTTCCCGACAGCCGGAGAGATGTTTGGGCGACAGACTCATTTAGGTCATCAGACCGCTGTTTCTCCCAGTCCAAACTGGAAGTTATTGAGGAGGAGAAAACCCCAGAAGAATGTCCCAAGGATGCTTGTCCAAAAGATACCCCCTTGAATGGTGGTAATCCTGATGAGTTTATTAACGGTGGGGTTAAAGGTCAGGAACTAAAATCCTCAGATAAAGAGGGGTTTTCAGACACTTACTTTAGTTATAAGTTAGAGGAGGAATTTAACTCTCCTTTTAAGACTGTTGCCACCAAGGGGCTGGACTTCGACCCCTGGCCCAGTAAAGGTGGAGCGGAGGAAGTCGTTGACATGGTAGAGACACGGGATAGCAGTGGTGAGCCTAAGCCTTTTGGACTAGCAGTGGATGAACAGTCTCAGGCCACCACACCCGACACGACCCCGGCCCGAACGCCGACGGACGATAGCACACCGACCAGCGAGCCAAATCCATTCCCCTTCCATGAAGGGAAGATGTTTGAGATGACACGCAGTGGTGCAATTGACATGAGCAAGAGGGACATGGTGGAAGAGAGGCTGCAGTTTTTTCAGATTGGTGAGCATTGCTACTCGGCGGGTAGATACAGTGTCAGGGACTATGAGATAGATGCCTCCTCACAAGACAGAGACCAGTTTAGTTCTCAGGATGCTACAGATACCTCAGCAGCCCCTCAAGTCTCTATTCAGACGACCACTGTCCAGCTAGAAATATCAAATCCGGCCGCAATCTACAGCACATGCAGAGGCTCGACTTCCAACACTGATCTGAAATTCTCCACTTTTAGAACAGGACTCAAGATGTCCTCTGATAAACCCTCTGATTCTTCAGATAGTAGCTGTAAATGTAGAACAGGCACCTTTAATAATTCTCACGACATGAACTCAGGCTCAGTTGTAGATGGTTCTTATTCTGTAACCTCAAACTATATAGATTGTTCTAATTTTAATGCGTCAGACATTATTACCGATTATTATTCAAATCACACACTTCCTTCAGGTATGTCCAAGCAAAGAGAGGACTTGGATTGGACCTCAGGTAATCAGATCCCTTACTACCAAAGCACAGATCATTCATCTGCACCTTCACAACTGATAAGCAATCCCCAAACATGGAGCAGTACCAGTAGCAATATACCTGTCTCCCATTCTGACCACTCAGTCATGGTTGGGGCTGGCAGTACAGTGTTCAACTTGTCCTCTTCAGGACAGCAGGAGATAAGCAGGATAGAAGCATCCTTCAAGCAGCTAGATGTGAACAGCAGGGAAGCCAGGGCTTGTCCCAATGTAGCAATAAAAAATACAAGAGCCATAAATGTCAAACCCCAGATATGCAAGTCTAGGTTACCAGTGAGGGTGTCTAGCCACAAGCTATGCAGCCTTAGTCGACCAATAGTGAAAGACAAGGCACAAGAAAATGTTGTTAAATTCAAAGACAGGAAAGGGGCAACGCATAGAGTCAGGGAAAGATCAGACCCCTTTGGGGATTTATCTCCTAAATCTAGAATCCCAGTAATGAAAGCCATTAAATACCCCATATGTTCTCAGGCACAGAAACAGGTTAGTATAAAATCTGTTTGTGATAGAAGCGTTAAAACTACTAAGGGTAGTAAACAGAAAACTCAAAGCAGATCCAGCACTGAGCAAAGATATAGTTTTGTTAAAATCCCAGGTAGAAGTAGCACAATGGAGACTGGGAGGAAAAACAGTGTAGTGGTCTCAAAAAATGTCAGACCAAGGTCTGGTAGCAGCCAGGTAGCCAGTGAGTGGAAGCAAACCCTTCCCAAGGAGGCTGAAACAAGCTTAGAGGGGAAAACACTGCCCATTGAGGACGAAGAGAGCTGCAGCCTCAGCACGACCAGGAACACGTCCCTGTCAGAGCCATCTAGAGCCTCTAGAAGCTCCTGCCCTTCACGCACCTCTACCTCCACCTCCACCACCACACCAACACCATCTGCTAGAGATGTGAGAGCTGAGGTTGAGCAGGCCAGCAGGGAGATGAGGAGGAGGAGGAGGAGGAAGAGTAGGCGGACACTTGGAGAAAAGGAGCAAGAGCAGAAGGAGGAAGGGAGTCAGGTTGATCAACCAATCAAGGCTCCTGTCACGGAGAACCAGACTAGTTTGTAAACTCTTTCTAAAAACTTGTTATACTCTACTTTCTCAGTGAGATGCATGTAGCCGTTGTGGGTGGTTTGTGATGTGACGTGAGTGTAGCTGTCACTTCTTCCTGTCATTCTTGTTATCTGTGTCCTGTGCTGTCTGATTTAGACGTTAAGGCTACAACACGGAGAGTCAGCGACTGGAGGAGAAATACTCTAAATCAGTTACCCTCTTACTTTTCTACCTCTTAGAAATAATAATGAAAGCTTTACTACAGAGGACAGTGATTTCTCTGGTGTACAGAAAAAGGTACAGGGAAGTGCAATGTCAGTCAGCGTCAGCAAAGGTTTGCAAATAAGCACACGAGTCTAGATGCTCAGTTTCATACCACACCAAGACTCAGGTAGTTCTGCATCTCACCACATGACACCACACCCCTCACCTCCACTCTAGACATGAGTAGGACCTACTTGTAAATGACCGTCTGTGAAGAATATGACCTTGTGTGTGTTTCTGGTCTGCCTGCCTGGTCTGTAGATATTATTGGGTGGTGCCTTTTGCTCTCTGAGTTCACTGCGAAAACAATTCAGCGACTAAACTTGACAATCATCGTGAACGTCAGCCTCACGAGGATGGTGTCGATTCTACGTTGGAGGGAAAAATAAACCTTGTGCCGCTGGATTTCTTTTGATTTCAAGTTTAAAGCCGTGAATTGTTTTTTTCCAGTGGGAGGGAATGTTGCCTGGTGGTAGATTGTGTGTTGTTAGTGATGTGAAAACCAGAGTCTTTGACGCTGAACTCTTACTTCTACTAATACTAATTCTACTGAACATCAAACATGTACATTTTACTGTGTAAGTGTGATTTTCTTTTCTTTTCTGGCCTCACAGATCCTCTCAAAATCTGCTTTCTCATTTTTGTTAGCCCGAAAACAGTAGTTACTACATTTCTCAAGACTAAGTCATTTAACATAAATGGTTTAGTTTCTAGATATAACTTATAGTTAGTGGTGGTAATGTGCTGGGTTGTTTTTAGCCTTAGACAGAACCAGGCTAGCTGTTTCCATGTGTCTCCAGTCTTTATGCTAAGCTAAACTAAGCCATTTCCTTGCTCCAGCTTCATATTGAACAGGCAGATGAGAGTTGATTAAAGGCATATTATGCTTTTTCCTTTTTTGAATATGTCCCCTTTAATATAGTATATTTCTGCTTTCCAATGTTGAATAGTCCCATTAACAAACATTCGTATCTAAATCTAATCGTTGAGGATTGTCTGGCCAGAAAATCTGTCTGTTTTATTTTTAAAGGTGAATCATGGGACAGTGAGCTAAAGTTGGTCTTTATGTTAAACATTAAAATCACCTCAATAAATGGCAAAAGAGGCAGAAACTCATCTTATTTAGAAAGAGCTCCACCCACCAGGTCTTCAATGTGTATAATGACACCACATCTATGTAAACAGCCCACATCAGACTTTAGTTCACAATCCCACTCTCTTTTTTTCCCCATCAAATATCATTGCTCCCCTCTGCAGCCATTTTAAAAGAACCTCATTTAACTGTTTGTGTCCTGCCCCCCCCTCCCTGCTCACAGGCCCTCAGAGTCCCTGTGAGAGGACAGACCTCCGCATGGCCATAGTGGCCGACCACCTCGGACTCAGCTGGACCGGTGAGTTCACACACGTCGACCACAAGAACAAGCACCAAGCAGGATTTATTATCTATTATGGAAATCAGGACAAAAAGAAAAAAAGCTGCAGCGTTGGAATTAAAACTCAAACTCACGCACTTTTATTCATTTCCAGTCACTGCACTGGATACGATACTGATGGTTTCTAACAGGGAGGATTCATCTCGTGAATTATACAGAACGCCCAGTGTGCATGAATCAGCTGGATTCAGTCCAGCCTTCAAACCACCAGTTTCACAGTGTCTATTGCCCTCTGGTGGACGTCTGGTATAGAACGTCTTGACTCAGCAGTGCTGCAGTGATAGTGCACTAGTGTTAGTCA
Source organism: Pleuronectes platessa (assembly GCF_947347685.1). Lineage (NCBI taxonomy): Eukaryota > Metazoa > Chordata > Actinopteri > Pleuronectiformes > Pleuronectidae > Pleuronectes > Pleuronectes platessa. The sequence continues at coordinate 2,112,965 of NC_070646.1, forward strand.
CAAACTGTACATCATCATCATCATCATCATCAATACACATTCACATCCCAGTAGGAAATAACAGGAGAATTACAAAAACTCAAATCGCTGTGGAACTTCTTAATTTAATCTTAGAAATCTAAACAGAGACATATTTTGGAATAAAGCCCCAAAAATGTATAAAATAATCCATGTGTTATTTCTTTTATTAGTTAAAGGGTTGTATAGACGTGTATCTAGACTCTAGCTTTGCGTTGGAGTGTTTCTAAGAGCAACAGACTGATGGTATTTCTGCACACAGTTTAAGGGTGTGGCCTCTGCAGTTCAGTCCGAGCCTCCACCTGCACTGCAGCACTGCCCCACGCCTGCGTGCATGTGTGTGAGTGGGTTGCGCTGTCATCCTCTAAAGTGTGCACGAGCCCGAGTACTCGTGTGTGAGTGAGTGCTCAGTCGGGGGAAAGGATGCTAATCCATATTTAACGTGTGTTGCTTGTTGCAGAGCTGCAGGGAAACAAGCAGATCTGCTGAACATTATGTTCTCACGGTTTATAGATTTACAGCTTGTGCCTTCGTCTGAACGAGGTTCACGCCCTCAGCTTCTTTCACACTGGGTTTGGCAGCTGTTGTTATTTAGTGACGAGCACGAAGGAAATAAATACAAGGGAAAGTTTGAACACATATCACGGAAATGCTGTCAGTGCCACAGTTATGTCAGATAACGTTTATCTGATCCCTATGTGGGGTAACCAGACAGCCCTGATTTTCAAACATGTACATCTTCTACTATTATGTATATAAAAGATGTAAAGAAAGGGAAAAATGTAAACGTACATTACAGAAGAAAGGAGAGAAAGATCGAAAGAAATCTATTGGATATATGTTTTTTCCTCTTCTCTCTCTCAGCCTTTCCTCCACATAACTAATTTATATGTTTCATATTTAAACAGCAGACTCGGTATTTGTGCATTATTCATATTTATTATTTCTTTATAAAGAGGATAGTAGTAGTGTTTTTGTGTTTTGGATTTTCAGGCACTAACACAGAACATCTGTTACTTGACAGGTGATAAAAGACAGTGTCGACATTTTTAGCACAAGTCATCTCACTAGAAATGAGAGTTTCTGTTTTGACTTTCTCGAGAAAAATTATAATTGTGTTTAATTGTGGCTGTTTGTTGCAGAGCTGGCCAGGGAGATGGAATTCCCTGTGGATGAAATCAACTACATCCGAGTGGAAAACCCGAATTCCCTGACAGCGCAGAGTTTCATGCTCCTAAAGAAATGGGTGCACAGGGATGGTAAAAATGCCACAAGTAAGCAACGTGTGTGTGTGTCTGTGTGTGTGTGTGTTGTCGTTCATAACCAGTATCTACTTGTATTTGATGTGTCGAGGCCCTGATGTGATGTCTCTGCTTCTCCCTGCAGCGGACGCTTTAACTGCGGTGCTGACTAAGATCAATCGGTTGGATATTGTGACTTTGCTGGAAGGGCCCATATTTGACTACGGTAACATTTCAGGCACACGCTGCTTTGCCGATGATAACGCAGTATTCCCGGATCAGTCCGATGGTAAAGTGTAGCCCACCCTAGCTGAACTCTCAGTCTATCTCTCAGTCTATCCCTTCACCCTTCTTCACCTCCTCTCTCAGCCAGACAGTCAGGGAAACAAAACCCAGAACCAATCAGGCTTAACCGAGCAGTGGAAGTATAAAATTAGGAGCCAATAGAAAAAGCAGGTTCACTGAGCTCATAGCTAACGGACCATCAGCCGATAGAAGCAGTAGAGTCGTCGTCATGATGCAGTCACTCCAGTTGGTTTGTTGGTTTCTCCAACGCTGGGCAGTTAATCCGTAGCACTCAGTCACTGGAACATGAGTGGAAAGTGATAAAAAGATATCTCGGGTGATTATCTATATATCTATATGTATATGTATATTGATATATAGATAAGTGCAAGGAAAGTCTGTACCAGTTTGGGTGCATGAGACTTTTTTTATTATGTGTTAAAAAAATGTCAGAAAAAAAAGCATGAACCTGAGGAAACTAAGCTGCCAGTGAACTGGTGCTTCTGTCCCATCTGAACAATGTCATCGATCCCATTGCTGAAACCACTGAAGCACATTATTCAGTTGGGTGAGGGCACCGGCTCCTGATGTCTTATCTGTTCCTTACTGGTTTCAAATTTATTCCCTGTGATCGATTTGTGTCCGTTGCTATTTAAACCCTTACAATAAAAAAAACTAATCCTAACTAATCTATAGTGATGGCATGCTTGCTTTTAACCAGTATGAAGTCCTTTCATCCCTCTTTCTGTATTTCTCTCTTTCCTCTGAAATGAAAATTGAATGTGGCAGTCACTATATTTCTTTCTCTGAGTTTGACGGATCCAATGAGGACGATTTCAGAACGCAGAGGAAAACTCGATATAAAATATAACATTTCATGAAGCAGCCGGCCTGTCACTCTGGAACAAGGGTTTCAAGCTCTGAGGCAAAGTTATCACATGAGCCACTGGAGCTGTACTTGAGCTGTGTAGTTACTCAGCAGTTAAAGTACTTACATATGTGTATAGATCATATTTATATCACAAATTGCTCAATTCAGTGACTTAACATTCTGCTCATATTCAGGTTATTTAACTGGTTGAAAAATCATCATATGTCTCTTTTCAAAGAATATTTTAACTTTTCTTTTCGTGGAAAAAAGACGCTTGTTATTCAGAATCATCACATGTTCACGTTCACTTCAGTATGAACATTGTACATCCAGAAGTAAACTACAAACAAAAAGTGTGATTAGCTGTAGTTGGACTTACCAATTTGCCCAAATATCAAACAATATATACATTATAAAAATGTTTCTTCTCCAGGCAAATGTCTGAAATGGTCCTCGTTGCAAACCAGGTTTTTAAAAAGTTCATCTGAACACAAGGATCAGTGAAACGATTGCTTCATTCAAACCTGGAGCAAAGTTGATCTTTGTGTCAAGATGAACCCGACACTTAACACACAAACAGATAAACGATGCATGGCTCTGGCTTTGTGTGAGAGGCTGCCTGTTCGGATGTTGTCGGCTTTTTATAACAATACACTTTTAGCACACTTTCAAACGGGTGGAGCCTTTTCAACTCGTCCCAGAGTGTCTCCGTGAGACCCACGTGGACGAGGACGTGCTCGTCCTCCGGGGACACTTCAAAGAGGGTTGAAAACGAAACGCCCTTTTTTCTCAAAGTGTATGATTCCGCTTCTGTGTCACTGCTGTCAGCTGATCTGTAGCTGTCGTCTCCTGGGTTCCTCCGAGCCTCCCGGCCCCCGACGCTCCGCTGCAGCTTCTCCTGCTTTGACGCCAGCAGCCTCCTCCTCCTCTTCCTCCTCTTCCTCCTCTTGCTTCTTAGTGGCTAACTCCCGAAAGCAAATAACCACACCACAGCTAACCGGCTAGTTTCAAACAATGGCTAACATTTGCTGATTGACGGACGCTGTGTGGGTTTCACTCTGTTTCTGCTGCTCTCCACCTTAAAGCCTATTGTCTTGCTTATCAGCTGAGATAAGCAGATCCCGTGAGTGTGGCAGTATCTTCGCTTCTGCAGCTTCTCAGACGTCTTCCTCACTCACATGTTCACTCCACTGTCTGCTCATTAACTGGTGTCCACACGCTCACGTCTGTCTTTCCATCCGAGTCTCGTCTAACACTTGTTCTGTGTCTGTTTTTTATTTGTTATTCTTTTCTCTGTGTGATAACTGACGTAGTTCCAAAGATTCTCAGATCTCCCACGCTCCTCCCGTGTCCTCAAACGTCTCAGCCTGTCTCTCCTCTCCCTGCTGCTCCCTCCTCTACCTCCATCACCTCCTCCTCTCCTCCCTCCTCCGTCTTTTTCTTCCCATCTCCCCCCTCAACACCTCCTGTCTACTTCCGACCTGTCGCTCCCGTCCTCCCTCACTTCTACACCTTGCCTTACTCCCCTCCTCTCCCCTCAACCCCTCCTCCTGTAAGCTTCTCCTTGTTCTTCTCTCCCCCTCACCTTCCTCCCTCTTCCCTCCATCTGCCCTTTTCTGCTCCGCCTCCCTCCATTCCTCCTCTCGTTCTTCGCCCTCCTCGCAATCATGCACCTGTAAAATCACCTCCACCTCCTTCCTCTTCCTGCACCCCCCTCCCCTCATCTGCTCCTTCCTCTCCCCCTTTTCCATCTTCTCCTTCTGATAACGTTCCTCCCCCCTCTACCTCATTAATCTGTACCTCCTCTCTTCCTCCGACCTCTCTCTCGTCTTCCCCTGTTCTTCCTCCTCCTCCGCTACATCACCCCTCTCCACCTCCCCCTTCTCTTCCCGCCTCACCTCCTCCCTCCCCCCTACCCCCGGGAGTCCCTCGTTACTTCAGACGGGATCGCTCTGTCCCTGAGTTTTACATTTAGACGCTCTGCTCCTCTTCTGCCTCTTTGTGTAAATCAACACGACTAATTCACCTGGATTCTGCTCAAGCTTTTGCTCGTTAACTGCAGAAACTGTCGAGTCGATGAGGCTGAGCTCGTTTCAAAGAGCTCGAAGACTCCGGGTCTTAAGTTAAGAGCTTTTCTGACTAATTGGGGAACTCCCTTCACTTCCTGAGGAACTTCTCCAGGCAACGTGATTGATTTTATGAATTTCCACACAAAAAAACAAAAAAAAAACAGTATATGTGAAGTTTCTATTCTATATTTTCTATATTTTCTATTGACTTTCATTTCTGTTTCCATCTTCTTGTGATGTGATCATGTGTCGTCCCTGCTGTGATGGTTCAGCTGTCACACACGCTGTCTCTATGAGCTCTGAACGCTGACATGTCAACTTACACAATCCTGCAGACATCAAGCAACGTTAGCATTTATTAAAGATGTGGTTCTGACCACCGGATAAAAGCTGGTTCAATATATCACTCTGTTTTAAACTCTCTTTGAAAGTGAAGCCAATGCGGAAGTGCCTGAAAGTATATCCTCTCAAATGGCCAGCAGAGGGCGACTCCACTGCTTTGAAAATAATTCCTAACTCTACTTCTCACTTGATTTATAACGTCAGTGAACTTTTTCCTCAGGAGTTTATGGACTGAACCTTTAGTGTTGATAGAACTCACGTCTGCAGGATGTGTAAAAATTGGCAACTTTAACTTTATAAAGTGAGTTTGTCCATGTTGTGTTCACAGCTCGTTTATACTGAAAAGCTTTTAAACTGTTCTGGGATCAAACCTGTGTGACTTTTGAACAAATGGCACCTTTAGATGTTCCAAGTGTTTGTCATTTCATCACCTCACCACCACTCTACCTCTCCTTCCCCTCCTCCTTTCCTCCCCTCTTTGTTTTAAATCTTTCCCCCCTCTTCGACCCCCTCATCCTCTAATCCTCTACTCCTGCCATCCACCCAGGGTACCACAATATAGATCTGGAGCTGCAAACCCCCACAGACCTGAACTACCAGCCCCCCACCCCGCTGCGCTCAGAAGGCTTCTTTAGCGAAGGCGAGTTTAGCGTAGATTCCCCTAGCAAGACCACGCTCACTAGACCTAGCGACCTCTCGCTCACACAGACCACCAGTACCTCCAGCACCACCCCCCCGACCGTCTGTGCCCCGGAGCCCCCCATCGTTGGGGCAGAAGACACGACCCTGACCGCTAGAGAAAGAGAGGAAGAGACGACGGGAGTGGCTTCTTATGAGAGGCCAGGTAATGACAGAAGAACAGTAGAGAAATCAGGAACAGGGACGGAGGCAGGGCGAGATGTTGCTTTGGAGGAACACCAAGAAGCAGGTGCTGCCTCAGACTCTCTTTACGGGAACGGACGGCAGGATGAAGAGGAAGAAGAGGAGGAGGAGATGACCCAGGAGAGGCTGCAGAGTCTGCTGGAGGACATAAAGCTGGAGGGAGGCCTGGAGGACGAGGAGATGACGGAGGAGAGGGTGAACGCCATCCTGGAACAAGTGCGGCAAGCAGAAAAAGTTGTGTGTTCAGTTCCAGGTTGGAGAGGAGAGACGTCCGACGCAGCCGCAGAGTCATCAGCAGCTCAGGGGCCCGAGGGGGGGAGGTAGGACCCGGCTTCATCCTGTCAGGCTTCAGATTTACACACCAGCGTTTACTGTCAGACCAGCGGGTTTCTGATCGAGGCTCAATAAATCTCCTGTCTGTGTTTTACACCCACCAGCCCTGACAGCCTGGCGGATTCACTGGAGCAGCCGCCGCCTCCGACCTCCAGACAGAACGGAGGTCACAGTGACGTAGCTCAGGAGAAGGAGGCCAAGAGGAAGGAGGACAGCAGCACCGCGGGACCCAGCAGAGGACGGGACGAGGCCGGAGACAGGTCCCAGCACAAAGTCCAGGTGAGAGCGTCAAGACAATATACGTGCACAATATGAAGAGACTAAAACCAAGAGTTTCAGACAGAGGCTGACAAGAGGAGCTGCAGCAATGGAAAGTGATGTTTTCTGACCATTGCAGCATTAAAACCTTTCCCCTTAATAAAATGATGAATCTGTAATAGGAGCATGATGTGTCTCCTGTTAAAAAGGAATCTCACAAAGTGTTAAGCTGACACACAAACACACATTAATGTTGCGCTGCTCGTCAGGGGAGTGTCAGAGCTGAGGAGTCCAGCTCTGACGAGGAGACCACTGTCACCACCCGGGTGTTCCGCAGACGGGTCATCCTCAAGGTGTGTGTGAGACCCGGTGTGTGCTGAGCTGGAGTCAGTGTGCAGTGCGCTCGCATCAAGCTCGACAACTCTGTGTGTGGTGTGTGAAGCAGAATGAGTCACAGAGACAGACAGAGACGTTGAAACTGTTTGTTTGCAGCTGCAGTGTTTGTGAGTCAGTGTGACGACAAAGTGTCAGAGTGGATTTTCATTTCAACGGTGTGAATAAGAACTTTTACTTTTAGTCCCAATACCATTAAATAGTTTTTATGTTCAGGCAGATGCAGAAAAGTTTACAGGAGGATACAAATTAAATATTATTAGGATAAATGGAAATAGATTTAACAAATCAACTTTCATAAATTGGTCATTAAAGCAACACTACACAACTTTTTTAGCAGTTTCCAAATAGAGTAAGAGTTTGATGGTTCATTGAGTGAAGGGTTCTGGTTCAGGAAGCCGGGGATCATGGGTAATGTCCACCTTTCAGTTGTGTGGCTGCAGAGGGCGCTGTTGCTCAGTCACAGTTAGATAGTGTTGCTTTAAGAGTGATTTAAAAGACGACACAGTGTGTGTTTGTGTTTGTGGCATGAAGTGCTACTCACCGCCTGTTGCTGTGAGTCACTACTCTACCTGCCCTGGTGTTTGCTGTTTGGTTTTGCTTCCTGCCTGGTGGATTATTGATTATTTATTTTGTTCAGATGGAAATCATAAGGAGATTGAGCCGTGTTTGTTTACTTCAGAAAAACAGAACAGAATCTATTTTTTGTTGATGAATGAAAATCCACTTATTCTTCATTTTCACAGCAGCTGTTGCAGGCATGCTAAAGTCTGTCAATCAAATCTCTGAATCACCCATTAAATACGCCTCCTAACTTTTTACCTTCATCCCTCCGTGCTTCCCTCCCTCCTCCTCCTCACCCATCCCTCCCTCCCTCCATCCTCCTCCTCCTCCTCCTCATCCTCCTCACCCATCCCTCCATCCTCATTCAAAACTTCACCTCAGGGAGAGGAGGCCAGAAACATTCCTGGAGAGTCTGTGACGGAGGAGCAGTTCACAGATGAGGACGGGAATCTGGTCACCAGAAAAGTAACCTCATCATCACCCTCCACCCTCCACATTTCACACAAACAGACATACACACACAAACACACACACACACACACACACACACACACACAATAGTGTACCACCATGACACTTGAACACACACCTCTTACACTCTAATTTCCCCTCCCTCATCCTTCTGTCTATTATTTCTCCTCACAAACTCCTGCTTCCCCCCCCATGACATGCTTCTGCCCCCTACAGGTGATCAGAAAGGTTGTGCGCCGCGTGGTCTCCTCAGAGGAAAGAGAAGCCGCTGGTGGTGGTGGTGCTACTGGTGCTGCTGGTGTTGGTGCTGGTGTAGCAACAGGTGGAGCAGACGCTGCTTCTCCTCCTCCTGGAGCAGGAGCCTCGGGGGGGAAGGGCAAGAAGAGAGGGAAACGCTCCAGACAGGGTCACAAGGCGGAGAGGTCTGGAGAGGAGGCCCAGAGAGGGAAACCCGAGGTTGGATTTAAAACCGAGCGTCTGACTTTAGTCCTGCTGAGCTTTTCTCTGGATCACTTTCACCTGCATGAACTGTAACTGGACTAACACCCAGCTCTGCCAGAGGAGGTGTTTGAGACAGAGCTGCCGGGTCCTTGTTGTGTAGTGTGCAGTGGTTGTATGGTGCTGTGTGTTCCCTCTGTAGTGCACTGCAGCAGTTAGTGTTACCACGTCCACCAACAGCCTCGTCAGCTTGTTGATTGGACCTGAAAATTACTAATCTTACAAACGTTTCCCCTGTTTTTTCTCCCTTTTAACACAAAGTGATGTGAGCGTGTGTTCGATTCCGTTTGGAACATAGACTGTTAACAAAGATGGACGACGTGTCTCCACTTCAAACAAGTACATCAGGGTGATGACAACAGATAAACTAAATCTGCTAACATGGAGGAGCTTACGACCTATACTACAGCCAGCCACTAGGGGGGGATCTAGAGGATTTGGCTTCACTTATAAGGAGCTGTCATGTCCTCCATCTTTATTTACAGTCCATGGTTTGGAGACGTGTAGAGGTCATTTCAACTTTCTTCCTTCTTGTCTTTCCACTCTTTCTCCAGCCTGTGGTGTGTCCACGCACAGTAGCCGAGTTGAATCAGCTTCACTAACACACCTCCGTCACATTTAGGACCTCGCTAACGTTTGTCTTTTCTTCTTTCCGTCTCTTTTTACCCATTTGTTTGTCTTTCTCAAGTCTGGAAACGGCGGCAACAAGAAACAAGGGAAGAAGAGTCAGTCATAACTGTGGAGCTCTGAACTGAACCTGGTGAGAAGCTACTTTCAGGGTCATTCGCACAAATTATGTAAAGACTTTCACTAGATTTCTGCGTTAAAGGGTCAAAGTTCAAGGTCAAAATGCCCTCTGAAGTCACATGTTTGGCCTTAATCCATATTGCAGATTTTAAAATGTGTGATCTCTTTTCTCCTCCAGGTCCTCGGACGTCCACCTGCGACACCACTCTCGCCCTTCGGAGGAGAAACGGACTCAAGTCCCTGAAAAACAAAGACGACGCCTTGTCAATCAGCCAAATCACGTGTCTGACGCTTCCCCCCCCCCCCCCTCTCCGACGCATGGTCTTCTTCCACGAGACGACGCAAAAAAACAACAAGTTACTTTCCTTTGATTTCGCATGAGCATGTCACCAAAACTCACTCTCTCACTGTCCGGGAGGCGACGCCCCAAGGACACGCACGCCGGACGTGAGCTGGAAACTTTCTGTCGTCTTTCACGACTGAACGTGAATCGTCTGAGGACAAAGACGACGTCGACGGGGAACTGAACTAAAAGAAGACGTGCGATTCACTCTCTCTCTCTCTCTCTTTCTCAGACACTCGCCTTATATGGTCTATTTTCTCCTCCTGGACCCCCCCGTGTTGGGCTGTACCACGTTGTTCTTTGAAAAAAAAAAATCAAAAAGAGATATAATAGTAAATGGGGGGGGGGGGGGGGGATTTTGTTGTATATAAATGACACTGTATAAAAAATCTTTTAAAAAAAAAGTTAATCAGTAGCTTCACAGATTGTTTATGCACTGATTTGAGTTGAGGCTTCGCAGAGTGGATGCGTTTGTACCGAGGTTGATGGCGTGCTCTTCTCCCAAAGGCAAACCAGTAAACAAAACTCTATGGGAAACAAAATGGGACAACAACAACAACAAAAAAAAACCTGCTTGATTTCAAACGGACGTTTCTTTAAACAGCTTCTCAAATGATGATGTTGCTGCATGGGACGTCGGGGTTACTTTAACGCTTTTACTTTTTACGTTTCTGCCCTAATTCAACGCACTGTAATGGGATCTGGTAATTCTGTCACAATAACTCAACCACCTGTCATCTATTACTGTTTTTAATTTTTTATAACACACACAGACACACACACACACACACACACTCCGCACTAAAGCAGCAAAATAACAAAGCTTCATTTTTACGCTTCAGCAAGTTACTGAGTGTCCCTGAACGTAACCTGCACTCAGCTCCATCCCGCTCGCAGCCCCCCCCCCCCCCCCCCCCCTGTGTGTGTGTGACATTAAATAAAACCTCTTCCTGTGTCTCGTCTATCAAACTAGAAGTGTCGGCTTTTACGTCTGCTGTGGTTTTTTTAACAAGGGGACTGTTTTATTTTGAAGGTTTGATGATTTCTATCTTTATTTCCTTTTACACTAGAACAGAGAATTGCATTTTTTTTAACCCCGTCACTCGCAGCTGATCCTTTTTATTAACGACTAAAAATCACCACAAAATAAATCAGTGTTGATCAAACATTTAAAAATATCGGATTTTCTGTTCTTCTGTAAATCTGTTTTACTTTATTTTTCCATTTTGTCTTTTTTTTCATACAAAGCCACCGTAAGAATCCATTGTTGATGATAACTCCGGTACCGACATGTATGATGAACCGACATAGCTTACACTGGATGATCCAAGTAATTATTTAAGCAGAAAAATAAATTGTGTTTAAACTACACGTGTGTGAGTCTGTCTGGTTTCTCCCTGTTCATCGTTTTACAGGTTTTTCACCGAGGACAAACCTCAACAGCGAAGGTATCAAAGAAAGTGTGAAGGTAACTAAATGATCACATTATGTATCCGATTACTTTTAACGACCTTAAGATATCTCATCTGGATCTGGAGAATTTAAATGTGTTTTCATCACGTAACAGGTTCTGTTGGGTCTTCGCTGAAGTGTGGAAACAGCTGAGGGACATTGTTGAATCTAAAAAATCGTTAAAGACCTCAAAGAGTTTCCTGCATTTATTTATTATTTTAAATAATAAACTGTTGAAAGATTATATGTAAAATACAAATATGATAAAAGCTGTTCCATGATTATAAATCAAACTGAGCCTGTGACATTGCACGGACATTTATAAGAAGGTGGAAAGATGGGAAACAGAATCTTTAAACCAATAATATATATATTCTGTCTGTCCATGATTCAGCGTTAAAGACTCGTCCTCTGCGCAGCTTCATCCCCGTGAGTCTGAACTTGTCTTTTCATGTCCTCGTCCCTCGAGGACCGTCTGTCTCTCACTCTGCAGCCGTGCGCTCTCTCTCTCTCGTGCACGCCCATGTGTTTGCTGAGCGAGCTGTTCGCCGTGAAGCTTTTCCCACAGACGTTGCAGAGGAACGGCTTCTCCCCCGTGTGCGACCTCATGTGGATCTTCAGCCCGCCGCTCTTGAAGAACTTCTTGTCGCAGATGATGCATCGGTGCGGGAAGTCGCCCGTGTGGATCATCATGTGCGTCTTCAGGGTGCCCCTCTGTCGGAATCCTTTCCCGCAGATGCTGCAGAGAAACGGTTTCTCCCCGGTGTGGATTCTCACGTGGTCCCTCATGCTCTCTTTGGAGCTGAAGCCCTGAGCGCACACGCTGCAGACGTAGGGCCTCTCGCCCGTGTGCCTCCTCATGTGACCCATCAGGTTCCCGTTCTGAGCGAAGGCTTTGCCGCACACGCTGCAGACGTACGGCTTCTCCCCCGTGTGGGTTCTCATGTGCATCTCCAGCTGCTGGTGGCCGTCAAAGTGTTTGCCACACACCTCACAGTCGTTGGATCTGATGTACGTCTGCAGATGAAGCCTCAGGTTCTCCTGAGTCGCAAACCGTTTCCCACAGACGCCACAGAGGTCCGTGTCCGTCTCGTCTTCCTGCACGTGCTTCAGGAAAGAGGCTCTGTAGCAGAAGGACCGGCCGCACACTTTGCAGCAGTATTTCACGTGAGGTAAATCCTGGTACCTCGGTTTCTTGGGTTTGTTTGACGCGTGACTTTTTGATTGCGTCCCTCGTTTTTTGGTCTCGTCTTTATCGCTGTCCACGTCCTCGCTGTCACTTCCTCCGCTGTCCTTCCAGTCCTCGTCACTGTCGCCCACGTTGCTCTCGGCGTCTGCCTCCGACAGTTTGTCGCCTGCTTGGACTCTGCAGATGTTCTCCTCTCTGTGGGTTTGTAAATGAAGCCTGAGGCTGTCGTCGGCCTCCAGGCGTCTGCCACAGACTCCACACTGCTCGGTGCTGTGCTCGTGCTGGAGAACGTGTTTCAGGAAAGAGCGCTTGTAGCGGAAGAACTTTCCACACACTCTGCAGCAGCTCTGTCCTGTAGTGGGACTGCTGTCTGTTGTTGTGTTTTTCCTATTGTGCGTTTTTATTGTCGTCCTCAGGCTCGGAAAAGTTCTTCTCGTGTCTGAATTGAGTGATTTATCGTTCAGCTCTTTCTTGCTGTCGTTGTTTTCACTCCCAGCTTCTGAGTCTTTTGACGACAGGACCTCCCGGCCACTAGGTGGCAGCACACACTGCTCCCCGGGAGTCTCTGCTTCCATCAGCGTGGAGGTGCCCTTCTCCACCATCGCTGTTGGGTGAAGATGTGACGGCTGACTGTGGGACACATCAGAGTCCGTCTCCGTGGACGCGTCTTTAAACTGCCCTGAACCGGATGTCTTCTGCTCACGTCTCTGCTGCTCAGAGGAAACGTCCGACCCAGAGAGTCGATCTGAGGACGAGGTCGGAGAGTTCAGCCTCAACACACAGTGTGTGAGCAAATAATAAATAACCTTGACTTGTGTGGAACGTACCTGAGTCCATCTCTGTTTTCAACGAGACGTCCAGCAGGGGGCGCTGCTGCTCAACGTCTTCATGGGAACAGGAAACATCCGCATCATACTCACTCATCATCTCCTCCAGGATCCGGACGATGTCATCGGCCACAACCAACAGACGCTTGTGCACCACCGCCCTCTGGTGCTCGGCTGACCACTCTGCAGGAAGTAGAGAATAAACAACAATCAAATAAAATAGTGAAACGACTCAAAGTCCCGAATTTCAAAAATAATTCAGCTGCATGCACAGTTTTCAAATGGCAGGATATACATCAAATCTTTCTGGCAACTGTTACACTTCAACAATTCACAATCAATTAGTTAACTGACACAAAAATAAATGGAAACTGCATATTGAGGATTTATGAATCTTTCCTTTTATGGAGTCAAAAGTCTAATTTTAACTTCTCAAATGAGAATATTTGCTGCTTCACATAATCTTTCATCCAATCACAGACTTTTAAAGGCGTCGCCTCAGACTTATAAACAGGTTTTAATATTTTCTGATATTTTAAAGAGCAAAGAAGTTATTAAATAGTCAATACACGAATCAATCTTTCAATAATAATAATAATTTGATTGATAATAGAAAATAAACGATTTATATGAATAAATATGAGAGAGAAGACCTGTTGTATTTAAAACTAAATATTTTAAAAACCTTTTCAGGGATATTTATTAATATTTTAATCAGATAAACAGTTTGATAAAAAGCTTTCAGTTGTTGAACTGAAACATGAACAACAGAAGAACATTTACAAACCAGTGTTCATCATCTTCATCATCTTCATCATCCTCCTCTGCAGCACAGACACTATCTGCTGAGCAGCAGCTCTCAGTCTGTCGCGGAGCGGACTCTTCATCAGCCGCAGCCCCGACATGATGCTCCTCTTCCTCACATCCAGTCACACCTTCAGCCTCAGGTTGTTTCTCACCTCAACACACACAGGGTCTCTGCAGCTCACTTCCGGTCCACCTCTTCCCGTCTGGGTGAGAATCGGCTGCTCGGCCCCACAGCGCCCCCCCGCGAGTCCTCCAGGAATAAATCATGCTCGGTTATACAGAAATAACGATATAACATAATTTTTGGAAAACAGCAATAATAAACATATCGAGTATTCTCTAGAAATAAAAATATACATTTTGCACAGCTTTTAGAAACAGAAAGAACACAGAACACATTGTGATAATCAGTCATTATATATAATTTTTTAGAGACAAAAGTAAAATTTGAACATGTTTTTAGAAACCAAATATACTCATAACATTGTGTTTTGATAATCAAAAATATACATTTGACAAATTTTTGTTGGGAAATAAATATATTGATTGACTTAATGATTAATTGGTTGATTGCAGCAGATCTTAATGTCTTAATGTCTCCATTCATTCACTTAGCACTTTTGTAATATCTATGTTCTCTTGTACACATGCTCTGTTTTTCTTCCTGCTTGCTTTACTCTACTTTATCTCAATGAGATCAGGTTGAAGTAAAAGTTATTAATGCATCTTTAAGACAGATGAAAGTGATTTAACCATAGGATTTAACTGAGGAACTAGTTCAAAGTAAAAAAACAATTATTCTCACACACAGTCACCTATAAACATATTAGTGAGTCTTTTCCTATGTGAAGGTTGTGTGCATCAAGGATCACATGACCTTCTGGGTCACTAAACATCTGTAACACACGACGGTGTTACGTGTGCGTTCCTGCAAAAACACACACAGACAAATATTGAATGTTCGCCTCACACCTTCGGCCTTTTGTTCCCCAACACACAGATGTATGACGTGTGTGCATCTGTGTCCTCGCTGCCAATCAGGCCAAAGACCACAGCTCTGATTACAAGAGTAAATGAAGTTGGTTCAAAGGTTAAAAGGTCAAAGTGAAACCTTTGGTCCAGTTGTTCTCTCAGTCCGAAGCAGGTAAAAGGTCAAACATTCATTTATTTCATGTTTATTTTCGAAAACATGGAAATAAACTAAGTAACTAGACAACAGTGTTTTTAGCCTGAATGTTTACGAAGCTCATCTTCAGTTGTTCTTCGTCGTGACCACACATGACACAAAACATCCAAATAGAGACAAACAATCTACAGATGTAACACAAGATGACGACAAACAGACAAAATGACAAAAGAAACACACAAAGGAACCAAGAAAAAAATATGCTGATGCTGATGCAGGACCTTTACTTGATATCAAGTATTTTTCTTTACTGTGGTACTTCTACTATTTAGTAAAACATCTGAATTTGTGATGAATGAGTGATTAAATATTAGTAATGTAGAATAAACGAAATACTATTATAGTCCAGTGTACATCTGTGATGCAGTAAAACACGAACCAGCTCATTTGATACATTTTCATGATTTTTATTATAAAATATTCAAAACTGTCTCAAAAATATTTTATGTAACATTTAAAAATACATTATTGTTACATTGGAAATAACACATCAAAGCTGTGAGTGAGCGATATTGTCCTTTCGACTGAGTTTCAACACAACGGCTGAAAATACAAACAGTGACTTGTGTGGATTTTGTTTGTCCAATAATCGTGGTATTGTTGAATGAGTTTCAGAATATGTCTCCTGAAGTGCTGCCGGGCGTCCTGGATAGTTCTTTCCACATAATGTCACACACAGTGTTCAAAAGGCACCAGTGACAGTCTCTCGTTGATCTCCTCTGTTTCTCCTGAGGACCAGTGGAAGAGACTCTTGCCCTTTCATCAGTCTTTTATGATCTGATCCACTGCTCACGCTGCCTTCTTGTTCTGCAGGCTCAGGGCTCGGTGCACGCAGTAGGGGATGATGCTCACGGTGACCAGGGGCACGGCGGCGCTCTTGCAGAAGGACAGCAGGTAGTAGAGGGACGCGGTGTGCGTGGGAGGCTTGAAGGAGTCGAACAGGTGCAGCAGGAGCAGGGAGCTGAGGACGCAGCCCGCCTTCATCACCTTGCTGCTGCTCTTCTTGGTCTCGGTGTAGAGCGGCGAGTGCAGGCCCAGGCCCAGGCCGAACAGGGTGCCCATGTTCCGCAGGAGGCTGGCGAAGGGCGTGCTGTCCATGTGGACCCACTCGGGCCTCACGCACCACTTGTGGGCTTTCTCCAGGGTCCAGAGCAGGTCCACACCCAGAGCCTTGAGCAGGAGGTAGAAGCCCACCGCGAAGGAGGTCAAGCAGAGGGTGGTGTAGAAGTACTTCTTCATGCTGGCGTTGTAGATCCACTGGGTTCTGTTGAAGGCTTCAGCCACGATAATACCTGAGAGCAACACATGTTGGAAAGCCCAGGTCAATGTTGAACACATTATTCACCCCTTTTGTGCCCTGGGTGTTGTCTGCCAGGCAGCATAGAGCCTGCCATTTAATGTACAGTTAGTAATGATGAGATCAGAAAGAATCAGGTATCAATCACAAGCTTTATCATCAAATCCACCAAAGTCCTGACTTCTGAAACAAAACCTTTCACTTCTACCATTATTCTAATTTGTTATCCCATCATCCACTGACATGACGTCCACACTGACCTGAGATAACCCCGCAAACGACCTGGTGGGGAAAGTGGGCGGCGATGAAGACCCTGGAGAGACACACACACACCTGGACCCCCCAGAACAGCGTCCACAGAACGGCCTTCAGGTACCTGCCCCCCGAAAAAAACACATTTAACCGATTACATCAGAGGAAATACAAACGTTGACATGAGACAGACGATGCTTGAGGCTGTAAATCACTCCCGGCTTCTTGCCCCACGACAAGCAAGTCCACATCTTCAAAGCCGTAAAACAATTAACACCGTTTTTCTGAGCCTATCATGAGAACTTCAGCTGCATGGACGTCAAAACAAGCCATGTGAAAGGATTGAGATTCTGAGGAGTCAATGATCAACCAGGGGACAGATAGTGTGTCCACAGTGATAAGCTCTGAGTGGAAAACAAGCCGCAGGACAACAAAGTGCTTCTCTCAGACCTCTGAGACCACTCACCACTCTCTGCTGGTGGATTTCTTGCTTCCATATTTCTTCTTGCTGATCATGAGGGCGAGGATGGAGGTCACCAGCGTGTAATAGACACCAGCGGCTCCCATGGCGTGGCCGGAGGGGCTGCCTGGAAGAACAGAGGCTGATTAACTCAACTCAACGCCGGGCGACAGACAGAACTTTCTTTGCATGATTAAGAGAGACAGTGGTGAAAACATATTGTTTTAGGATGGTCGGCCTGTCACAGGGGACAAATACTTTTACTTTTAATCCTGTAAGTAGGTTTTGATGTTGTCCTGCTTCATAAATGTACATTTAAACAGTTATAATGGATTAAAATGGACCTTTAAATACTTGCTAAATGATTTTTACTTCTCCCAACACATGACAGACAACATTTTAATATGAAAAGTGTGGATTAAAAACTTGCAACTGTCCAAAAGTCACAGTTGTATTTTCAACATGTGGGTGAAGTGGGATTTCTCACCTGGCCCAGTCTCACAGGTCATGGGGTACTGCTCGATGTGAGGAGGGACTGTGTTTGCGTAGTGAGCCGTCTCGTGGACCCACCAGTAAGGCCTCTCCCCAAACAGAATCCTGCAGGAAAAACACAAACCTCAGTTACAATCATCAGAAAAAGAGAATTCATATTTAATCCCACAAAGTCAAAGATTTACTCCCGTCTCACCATTTAAACACCAAGTTCAGCCAGTCCCCGATCACGGCCACCCAGATGAGCTTGATGCCCACGGAGGCTCGCAGGTGAAACCACAGAGGGAAGAAGATGAAGAAGGTGTTCCTGAGGTCGGCCGCCCAGGACACCCAGAGGAACAGGCCCTGGGCGTCCTGGTAGTTGGTCTGCAGGTAGTGGGTGGTGCTCACCCCGAAGCCCTGCAGGGCGTCCATGACGGAGCTGAGCATCTGGGCAGCAGGGGGAGAAATGTCCGTGTGGAGAAGAGGGAGCGAGTTAGACCAAAAAAAAAGGAAGAGGGACTGTTGCTATCAGTGACACAGCTGGTTGGTTTTATACCAGAGGGACCCACCACCCAAACGCATGCTCACGCTGATCTTTGGACCTTGCTCATGTGCAATAAAACACCGGGAGTCAGGAGAGTTTGGGAGGTTTGTCACACAAACAAGAAGGAGAGATAGCATGAGACATCTCACTGAACTACTGTACTTAAGATACAGAGAGAGGATCAAACCAATCATCTGCATACAAACAGTTTCTATCAGGGCCACAATATATTACTGAACGTCACATTCTTTATTTCTTTGAGTGAGTGGGTTTAATCAACTTTGAGGATGTTTACCTCTGCCAAGGATGAGTGTTTTCTTTTGTTTGTCTATTAGTTTGCATGATTAAACAGAAACTACAGGACATATGACCATGAAGCTTGGTGGAGGGATGCGACATCAGGAAAGAACCGGGATTAGATCATGGTCTAGATGAGTGTCTGGAGAGCTATGAACTGTTCTTGGTGCTTTTCTACTTTGTGTGTTTGTTAGCAGGACTATGCAAAAGACACAACTTGAAGTTTTGTGAATAATTCATTCATCTTGATGGAAATCAACTGTGTGCATTTGGCTCAGACCCAAATAAAAATGTGAATCTAATGAATTTAACTGTGACTGTGAGGATGATGTTTTTCCTTATCACTTCTGCTCCATGCATTCAGCCCCACGAGTAATAATTTCCCAGTTATGTAATGGTTTTCTTGATGATTTGGTGAAAACATGGCACCTCTCAGAACGGTGGAGTAACCCAGTTGTAGGTTGCATAAGGACATCAATGATTAAGTGAGTCGGAGCTGTGCAGATAGTCGGTGATAACCCAGGAGCAGCAGATTGGCCGGTTGCAGGTTCGAGCACAAGTGGCTGCTCCGTCTGACGGGGACATCCCTGCACACGAGCTCGGAGTTTATCTGGTCTCCTGGGACACGTTGGTCATGATTGTTTTTCCCTCATTAAGCACAAGGAGGAGAGGAAACAGGACAAACGCTCCTGATGTGACGCAGCAGATAAAACGTGGGCCTGAGATCGATGGATTTCAAAAGCATCTGGCTCACTGTGGGAACACGGGCTACGTTTCTCTGTCACTGATCACAGAAAAAAAGAGATTTTCCTAGAAATAACTGTCGGCAGCTGATTTCTGTCATGATGGGTTTTGGCCTCGGTTGGGGAGGGGGGGGGGTAAAGGTTAAGGAACCGTCAGTAGTGTCCAAAAGGCAAACAAATGTGCCAGCCTTGAGTAAAGTCCAGTGGGGATCACACAGTGGCAGAGCAAGGGGTGGGGGGGGGGCAGCCTGAGAGAACCTGGACCTAACCAACAACACCACAGACTCAGTGCATCATGGATCTTCTCCACAGCTGGGGGGTTGAGCTGGCCGTCCACCTTCAGACCACGTACAGCAGCTACGGGGGCGTTTTCCACCTGGCGTCCACGGTGGCCGATCTGCACACCACGTTCTTCTGGTTGTTCCCCGTCTGGTTCCACCTGCGGAGGGACACGGGGCTCCGGCTCATCTGGGTGGCTGTGATCGGAGACTGGCTCAACTTGGTCCTGAAATGGTAAACTGTCCTCATCTGATAGGGAAGTCCACGTTGAGAAAACAAAGCTTAAAGAGAGGAAGTGGTAGTTTGAGTCTTGTTGGTTTCTCCAGGGTTCTCTTCGGGGAGAGACCCTACTGGTGGGTTCACGAGACCCGGTTCTACGGAGCAGATCCGGTTCCTTTTCTGCAGCAGTTCCCCATCACGTGTGAGACGGGACCAGGTAGAGAACCAAGCAGAGCTGGATATCTGTCTGACTTTTCAGAGATTTATACAACTTGATGAACGATTGCCCTTCGTTGATTTGTTTCCTCATATTATCTGAAGCGTTCCAGGTTTCCTCTGCATGAATGAACATAATCTAAACAAGATAAATTCGTTATAAACTCCACAACCTTTGGCCTCTCGTAGTGATTTTAATCAGCAAAGGATCTTATATAACATCTCCTGGTTGTCAGCAGATTGGACTGAGGAATTTATCTAAGTGCTTTACACAAGATACTTTCTAAAACTTCATACGTCATTCATCAATTGATTGAATAGAAAGTAAATATTCAGCAGATTAATAATCCTTAATGAGGTATTGAAAATTATACTGTGGAGGCCTAAGCACATTCGAACTCTGCTCTGTGTCGCGTGCTTCACTTTGGCTTACCTCTTTTTCGCAGTAGGTGGCGCTATCAGGATGTGTAGACTGATATAGAAATGTCTTGTTTCTCTTCAGGTCGTATAAATCGTTCACATTTGCTAAGACATCAAAGGAATCTACAACCACTGACAATGATATTAAATCCCATGAAGTGTTTTGTTATATAAACCCTGGGTGGAGTTCGATAGTATCTCACTAACGAGCGTTATTCTTTTATCATATAATATTCCGAGTGTATTCACACACTATAATTACATACAGACTAATAGATCTGTTCAAGTAGGGGCTCTGATATAGCACTATCAATTTTGTGTCAATTGGACAATGTTACCACAACTTAATTTTCACACTGATCAGTAGGTGGCGCTATGACCCTGCACTAATATTAATATATGGAGCTGTTCAGGTCAGGATTGTGATCATAAGTCTGAATTGGGGACTAGTTGGATACTGCAGAGTGGATTTACAAAGTACTATTCAGGCCGTGACTCTGATCATGTGACAGAGTTTGGTGGTGATAGGACAATGCACAGTGGAGTTATAATAAATCCCCAAATTGTACGAAACCTGTTTCTATTGATATGTGACCTTTGTGTGACTCATAAACATTTTATTCAAATACTGAGTCAAAAACGTTTCACTCTGAACTCAGCAGCTGTCCCTGATGAGTGAACCTGTGTTGATCTGTCAAAGTAAGCGTGTGCTCTTGCAGGAAGTCCGTCGGGTCACGCTATGGGAGCGGCTGGCGTCTGGTACGTGATGGTCACCGCGCTGCTCTCCATGGCCACAGAGCAGCGATGGCCACCTCTACTGTACAAGTGAGTCTGAGTTAATCACAATGATCCACGTCTCTGAGCCTCTGGGGACCGGTCGCTCACCTTCAGCGCTCGTTCCCTCCCTGTCAGATTCCTGCAGATGGGCCTGTGGGTGCTGATGGGCCTGGTGGCGCTGGTGGTCTGCACCTCGAGGGTCTACATGGCCGCACACTTCCCACACCAGGTGATCGCTGGAGTCATCACAGGTTAGTCTGGACCAACACATCTGGACCACGTGGAACCTTTTATGAGGGTCATCTGTATTCTTACTCAAGTAAAACCAATGTATTTGAACTGTCTTCCATGATGTGAGAACTCCTTCTACGGCTGTGATTTCTTTCCATGGACCTGCTACTGTCTTTGTGTGTCAGGTGTCCTCGTAGCTGCAGTTGTCTCTAAGGATAAAAGGATCTACAGCGCCAGCATGAGCACATACTTCATCAGCACCGTCTGCTTGACCTCCTTCGCTGTGGGCTTCTACCTCCTGCTCATGGCTCTGGGTGTGGACCTGCTCTGGACCCTGGAGAAAGCCCACAAGTGGTGTGCGAGGCCCGAGTGGGTCCACATGGACAGCACGCCCTTCGCCAGCCTCCTGCGGAACATGGGCAGCCTGTTGGGCCTGGGCCTGGGCCTGCACTCGCCGCTCCCCAGCGACAGGAAGAACCGAAGTGCTGCTTCCAAGGCCGGATGTATTATTATCTCTTTGCTCCTGCTTCAGCTGCTGGACGGATGGACGTTCTCCTCGGAGAACCACCTGACTTTCTATTTCCTGTCTTTCGTAAAGAACACTGTTGCACTTCTAATCCCGACCACCGTGGTGCCGTCGGCTCTGAGCAGGATTTGCAAGGGAAAGACAGAAGAGAAGAACTTTTAATCAAGCTCAAATATAAATTATTAGTTTAGTTTTCTACAAGGATTGTTTCTTCTCATATAGGACGTTCCTTTTGGTCCCTGAAGTTACGGTGCAGGCCTGCAGCTCTTTAACTGTAGTAAAATCACATTCTTGCTGAATAGGGGTTAGATGAGAGTTTTCCATATTGATTTTGATATAAAAAAAATATTTTTCTACAAATACACGATACACAAATAAACGATGCAATTGAAACTAACCTTAAAAGAGTCGTGATTTTCAAAAACAAGGCTTTTTCTGAACATCTAAGACTGATTAATTCTCAGGAAGGAACAACCATTAAATATTAACTCAAGCATGCTCCTGTCACTCAGTCCCACAGAGGAGCCACTCTGCCTTTCACCTCAGCCACGAGCTTCCAGAGGAGACACAGAGGGTCAAAGGGCAAAGACTGTTGCAGACAACACACGGGATCTAAGGTGAGACCGTTTGATGACATAATGACCGTGGCCTCCTTTTTCAGCTTAATCTGTATGGTGCCGGTGTGTGCGGGGGCCGGCTGCTCTGTGGGGGTGTGATACAGACACAGGGGAGGGGGGGGGGGGGGGTCAGTGGGATCAGACGTTACAACTGCGTCAAGAACATTGAGCAACACTCTGATGTTTACATTTACGACATTCGGCTCAAACTGGATGTTTTTTTCAGGTTTGCAGATTTAAACGTTTTTACGGTGTCAATAGGAAAAAAAACTAAATCCACCTTCTTTGTCAGACGATTAGTAACATTAGTAAAACAGTGATTCCAACCTGAAGTCACAAAATATACCTGCAATGAAATTCTGAATATTTGGGTCAGAGTCTCTATTTTCACCAGCAAAGCAGCTCGATGGCTGGTTTACACTTAAACAGACGCTGCATCAGTATTGTATTGTTTACTATATATTTGTGTTTTCTACTAATCTAAAACCAAGTTCCCATGTTTTTGGTCTTTCAAAAACTGTATCTAGTTGCTTATATTGCACCTTAAGACGCATCTTCCCTCCAAACCTCAAGTATCAAAGGTGATAGTTTGAGGCTCAAAGTGGTCAAATATTACATAGATGCTTTATAAATGAATCAATTTGAGTTGCAGAACTATATATTTTTTCTGTCGTCTCACATGAACCCTCTCATTCCCCTTCATGTTTATCTTGTGACCCTGTGGAGGGGCCGAGTCCTGATGCTGGGAACTAGTGTCGCAACCAGATAAACCAGCTGCAGCGGTGAAATGCTGCGAACACGTGGATGAATGTGTGTGAACAAACAAAGGCAACTCAGGGGAAGGTTTTCTGAGCATGGTCAGGTACTTCTGATAATTAAATCTCATTCTGTTGATAATGATTCTGTACTTTAATCATTTTGAGTTAGGACACTGAGAAATTTCAGCTGTATTGGTGGATTGTGGGAGAATTAAATAATCTATGGTTGTATTTCACAGTTCAGTCACTACAACTGTGTGTATGAGCATCTGCACACAAACCAATATCTGATATTTCATTAAAAACTACACAAAATATTCAACATCTTTATCAAAAAATGTTTTATTCAATAATCAATGACGCGACAGAACAGATGCTTTGGTGACTTACATGAATTTTCACTGAAAACCAGCAAGTCTGTGAAACCTACAACCAGCTTAATAATCATACTTATCATGATTATAATGTGTAATGTGCAGACGACATTCGGAGTAAAAAAAACAAGACAATCAAACACAACAGCTCGTGTTGCGTCTCCTGTGAACAACAATCATCCAGGAGACACAACAGGAGACGAATAACCAAAAAGTAACTGACATTCACTGACGCAGCACAGACAACTGCTTTGAACGTTTTTTAAGTTCCTTCCTTAAAGAGCCACGAATGAAGCGACTTCACAAAGTTAGGACAAAATGTTTAATTAAAATTAAAAAACACTTTATTATCCATCCCCCTCCTTTTTCTGGGAGAATATTTTTTTTGTCTTCAATGGGTTTAAAACAAGAAAAATATTTTACAATTAAAACAAACAGAAAAAAAAAAGAAAACGAAAATGAAACCTGTGTGTTGTGACCATGTATGAGGCTACGTTTCTGTAAAGAGGTTTGTTGATTTGTACTGAAGTCGGTGAATGTGTAGTTGTCGTCCTGTGGACCGGGGCCGGGCTTCCGTGGCTCGACAGCCATGGCAGCGAGGGGACGGGGGGGGGGTCGGGCTGTGGCTGGAGGAACATCAGTACAGGGCTTCGGCGTTACTGCTTCGAGGCCTCTTGATTTTCTCAATGTTCTTCAGGATCATATCATGTAACGTTACCTTCAATAGAAAAGGAAAAGACTTTGTGATCATTGGGGAAAAACTACGCACGTAAAGATGCATGAAATCACACCTGAGCTGCGTGTTGATATATTTGAATTGATGGAGTTAAAGAATAAAGATCTTTACGTACGTATTGATTTCTGAGCTCAGAGACTATGATCTTCAGACTGATGTATTCCTTCTCATCAATCTCGGTTACTGTGCGCCGATAGTCCTCCTGAAGACAAAAGGTGAAACATGAGATTATTATATATTTTTATTAATTCAAATTTTCTGCCTCGGTAACACAGGGAATCAGAGGCGAGAACCAGTGGTGCTGAATTCAAAATGTTTTGTTGATTATTGAGATTCAAACACTGTTCCCTCAGTTGCTGGCTCATCCCAAAACTGAGTCAAAGTCTGAAAAATGTATTTAACAGTCAAATCTGCAGCCTACGCTCAAACGTTACATGAAAACTGTCACACAAACATTAGATGTCACACAAACCATCTTCAGCAGCTTCGTAATGAACAGGAGGTTTCATAATACAAAGTAAAGACCCCTGCAGCTATCTTTAGCTTAGCATCATCAATACAGGAGAAACATGTGGTTTGTGGAGGTCACGGCTGCTTTACTTTCTGGTATCTGCTCAAATATTTTTATGTACATTTACTGCAGCTCTCAGGAACAAGGGTATTATACATTTAATTAATAACACAAAGTTGTCTTGGACTTTCATTCTGTGTTTAGTACTCAGTATTTTAAAATGTTTACTTACCACATGGGGATATTTAGCTATTTTGGAAACCAGCTTGGCCCTTGTGATGTAGTATCTGCAGGTAAAGAAGACAGAAATTATTGAACGGGTCAAGTCTTTCTTATAAAATCACAAAAACAGAACAAACTACAGATGTTAAGGAGCAGTTCCATCTTTCTGACTGGAGCAGGTACAACAAAGCACAATAAGAATCTCTGTAAACCTTGATATCTGGTCGAGGTAAGATGCTGCCTCCCCTTCCACTGTCCGGAGCTCAGCTACCGTCTCCTCCTGGATTGACACACCGAAGTTGTTGCCGTCCTCTATCCTTGGGATGAGCAGCTGGACCCACATCTTGACCTGCAGAAGAAAATGAAACTGAGGAATGCAACATCTGGAATGCCCTCAGTCAAGTCTAAATGTTCAGCAGCAATCCTCTACATGTATTCAAGAGTTAAAGCTTAAAACTCAAAACAATGTTCAACTACAAGTAAGAATAAAAGTAAATATTCTTTGGAGTAGGTTCTGAATCATCTCTTTTAAACTTGTCGCTGGTTTTTCCTTTGTTAAATCAAAGTCTTCTTTAATCCTACACTTGTTAGCTGCAGATGCAGGAGTGATGTTTCTAGACGTTACTTACTGTGTTACATTTCTCTATCAGTGTCCTGATCTCCGGCTTGACCTTCTCAATGAGATCAACAAGGTTTGCGTTGCTCTTCATCATCCCACCAGGCATGACGAACACCTTGGTGCCAGTCACTGGGAGACGGAGAGGAGAAAGAGAAGCCATTTCAAACAAACGAGGAGAAGAGAATGTTATTATAGTTGGTTGATGTAAAATCTTCTATGAAGGTAAAAAAGCTTAACAGCTGCACACTCACCCTTGTCGTCCCCACCTCCATCCTCGAGCTTCCTCTTTTTGGCATTTTGCTGTAACACATAAAAACACGTTTAGTCCCAGTTACTCAGCTCATGCTCTACACACAGTAACTACAGTATTTGAGGATTGAATTAAACTTGAAAGATGGAGCCTCACCGCGTCTAGTCCGTCATGCAGGTTTGAGAGCAGGATGGGGTCGGGCACAGTCAGGTTTATATCCGAGTGGATCTCCTTCAGCTCAGTGATGTTGATGATTGGATCCTAAAGGACAACAAGGATGAGCGACTAGACGAATTTGTTGACTGAGATATTTGGCTAAACCATTATTATGTATTCAGTTAAAACCAGTTCACAGATGTGAAACTATTCAATGCGTTTTCTCTGAATGAACACGTCACTGACCTTCAGGAAGTGATCAAGCTCCAGTAACTTCTTTGGGAAAAAAGCTGCAACTAGTTCCTCTGCCTGAAGGAGAAGCAAACATGTAAATGAGAGATGCTCGAAAACCAAATAGTTTAAGAAAAACTGTGTAATTGTGATCATAAAACACTTCTTTTACAAGTGAGATACTTACTTCTGAAGTGATACGTTCACGGAATGCATCGACCTGTAAACAGACAAGAACCAAAATATCAGACCTACACCAACAATGGACAGATTAACCTTTCCCCTTCGAAATAAAGACCTGTAACAGAGGCAAAGAGCTAAAGAGGCCCCTGAATAACACCAGCTGTTCTAGAACAATACTTAGTGTGAACATGGAGGTGGGGACTGCAGTGAATAACAGGCCATGAACTCGTCAAATGTTTGTAAACATGAATTATGGGTATTAAGATGGAGACGTTCTGTTTATCAGTCAGGTTTGAGGAAATGACTTGGACTTGAAACATCACAAAAATTAAGTTAAGATGATGGACACTATATAATTATACAACTTTCATGTTTATAAAACAGCAAAAACCTACAGATGATGTTCCAGCAAAACATAAAATAAAGAACATTTCGCTGCTAATATCGTTTTAGTATTTGTTACAATTTAATCTTTGTTGACTAATATCATTTGAGATTAACTACTATTCTTTCATGTTTATGTTCTACAAATTTTGTATACGTGTCATATATTAAAATTCACAGATCTTCATGTTATTGTTATCTGGTACAACAACATGTTAAGTTTCCCTCTCCAGGTATAAAAGGTGTTAACATATATAAATCAATAAAAGCATGTAAATAAAAGCAGTAAAAGCAGCATGTAGGTCATTTTGCTTGTAGATCA
Organism: Pleuronectes platessa; assembly: GCF_947347685.1. Classification (NCBI taxonomy): domain Eukaryota; kingdom Metazoa; phylum Chordata; class Actinopteri; order Pleuronectiformes; family Pleuronectidae; genus Pleuronectes; species Pleuronectes platessa. The sequence continues at coordinate 2,139,839 of NC_070646.1, forward strand.
ATGTACATGTCTAATAAGTATAGTTGTGAATATTTTCGTTAGACTCTCAGATGACGTGTCATTTATTAAAACGCAGTATTTGAACCATGAGTTGATGAATAAAACCTGGGGACCGTTAGAACCCGAGGTAACCTGACGCCGGTCACACCGCAGCTAGCTTAGCGGCTAAGGCCCGGCAGGCTCCACGCATGTGCTCCACCCGCACAATCCGCCGCTTGTCAGAAACACGCGGGGCCGGAACGTGGACTTCTCCCCGCTCCTCGTGAGGTTTTGCGTTAGTGTGACACGGCTCCTGTGCGGGAGACGTTAGGGACGAGCCGCGAACATGCGGGACACGGGCCGGTTAGCAGCCATTAGCCTCGCACAGCATGCTACAACCGGAGGGCTAACGAGGCTAGCCGAGCAGAATGGAACCCGGCCGCGGGGCGGTGTGCGGGTGCGGAGGGAGGTCTCACCTTGGTTTTGATTGCATTGTCCACCTTGAGCAGTGAAGACATCTTCTGGGGTCGAGCGGGCGAACAGCGATTGTCCCAAAGGCATCAAACTCACCAGTGCACGAGTAGCTTGTTGCTTGTCAGCCACACTTTGCGGAGCTTAGTGATGACGACATCGAGGCGCGACGTGACGCACCTCTTTCACGGCGCGTGTCCCGGAAACGGACGAAGCTATCGTCAGGAAGAATAAAAAAAAAAATTAAGAAAAAAAATAACGTTAAATAAAACAAAATATAGCTGAGCAAAATAAAATAAACTAAATTATAATAATAATGATTACATGAATAATTATTTAAAAAAATGTGGTATTCATAAATCTAAATTCAAATATAGAAACCAACTTTTATAGAACTGATCATTTATTTCATTCAATACATTTCCAGAATCTCAAATTGTACATATAAACAAGCTCAAGAAGCTTTAACAGATTTGTATTTAAAAACCTTGACTTCCCTGTAACAGATATGTTATTACTCAGATTTTATAATTTAATTTGTATTTTATTCATTCATTTGTTTCATTATTTTAACTATTATTATTACTTTATGTACTTCATTTGTGCATAATGCGGCTTGTCATTTTTGTATTTTTGTCATGGTTCCCTGTAGTTGCGCTAGGTGGCGGTACAGCGTCTTTAACCCGCTTCACTGCTTTGACGACACGCTCACGCGAAGAAGAAGAGGCGGCGACGTCACCGTATTTTTCTCCTCGACGCAGCTGACGATGTAAACAAGAGAAGACGGTCGAGGGCAGCGGGGATCGAACAGGCCACCGTCACCGCAGAGCATCGCCGCCCACCCCCCGGGCCGCCGAACATGGGGCTCCCTGTCACCATCAAAGTCAACTTCCGGGGGAACGTGAAGAGATTCCTGGCGCAGGACCTGGACAAGCTGGAGTGGGAGTCCGTGGAAGCCTGGGTGAGATGCTAACATGCTAACGAGCTAGGAGACGCTGGCGCAGTTTGGCGACAGCAGGAACGCAGGAGGCCGGGGCCTCGACACGTAAACAGCTGAAGGACAGACGGTCCTCCGGCCACTGGGCACCGACGCGACTGACTCATGACGTTCTAAAGTTCGCACACTGCGTCATATTATACGTATAAATAGAAAAACAACCGCGATCTGTGCGCAGTTTGATTCCAGGTGACAGCTGTGGAATCTTCCTTCACTGGTGTTTGGACACGTGAGGGATTTAACCAAATAACAACAGGTCCTGTCTCTTTAACGTGTGTTTCAAACCCACATTTCAGATCAAAGCGTCGTTCGGGATCAACCACTTCCAGGTGAAGTACTTCGATGAGGACAACGAGGAGGTGAGAGCTCGTCCCCTTCGCGCTGTCACACGTTCATAACCGCGTGTTTTAAGTTGCTGGACTCATTGTGATCTCATTCCCTCTTTCAGATCTGCATCAACAGTCAAGGTGAGGAGGTCCTCCATGTTTCCTGCCTCTAGAGCAAACACTACAGATGTGTCATTTAATAATTGGGTTATAACTACTACTACTACTAATACAAAATAATAATACCACTTTTTATTGACATTAAGCTTTTAACAAGGTACACATACACTTTACTAAGGTTAAAACAGAGAGAAGCAACAACTAGAGATATAAAATACACACAATAATAAAGATAGCTGCAGCTGGAAATAGATAAATCAATATTTTTTATAATTGATTTGTTTTGCTGGTTCCTGCTTCTTAAATTTTAAGATTGCCTGATTTATTTGCTTTGAAAAAACACTTTCGAGAGTTGGTTTATCAAAACCACAAATTTGAATATGTCTCTTGTGGTTCTGAGTGATGATTACGGATTTTTTCCCTGTTTTATATCAAAGTATGTTGAATATATTTAGCTAAAAGGACAATTTTTTCGATAATGGAAATAATTTGCTTTAGTTTTCTGTGAATATGATAGATGCTACAAATACAAACACGTTCTAAACATTAAATTCAATGCTTTATCTGTAAACTCCAGAATATAGAAATGTTAACTGATTGATAATCCAAACGACTCACTGTTGATTTTGTTTTTTATTTCAGATGAATATGAAGAAGCCATCAAGGTAATCACTTAATAAAAGACGTAAAGACACAACAAATCTACACACCAGCTTTCACAGTAAACAATTCACAAGTCAGTCAAATAGTAAAGATGTTAGAAATGTGCCACTCCTACACCTTGTGGCTAGATTGAGTCATAACATAGCAACGAAACGCATTCCTATACGTGTGTTGTTTGCATTTTACATATTCGGGTTTCAGTCTCCGGTGCTATGTGCTTGTTTTCCATTCAGAGTGCAGAGAAGCAGGGAAACCAGTTGCACATGAACGTGTACAAAATGAAAGGGCAGGCCTGCGGAGGCCCTCTGAAGACGGAGGTGAAGGAGCTGAAAGGAGACCTCCGACCCGCTCCCCCTTACCCCTCCAGGGTCAAGACTGTGGACAAGGGCACGCAGGTCACCCCCGAGCGAGAAGCTGTAAGGAAACTAGCAGATTCTCTTCCTCAACAGTTTATCAGCACCTTTGTGAAGCTTCTGTTTTCTCCACGTGAAAACCACTTCGTCGCTTGGATACAGAGCCGAACAGAATTAATCACCACTTGCAGATGGTGCTGTTGAATCGTGTCGCTTTAAATATTCTATATGAACTGATGTCTTGTGTTTTTGCTGCAGGTCCCAGTAAAGGACAACAAGGGGAACAAACCAGAAGATGAACCCCCTCCCATGTGGTTTAGAGCTTACATGGAAAAGGTAAAGTTTCATTAAACTTCTACTTTTTCTCCTTCATGTCTTAGACACTTAATCGTTTTTTTTGGCTTTGAGCCTCTAAATCAAACTCTTCTTGTTTCTTAGTTTAAGGATGAAGTGGTGAAAGAGGTCGTTGAAAGGATGTGCAGTGACTTTTCTGGCCAGTGCTGCACCCACAAATCCTCTGATGGGCCCCCTGAGCCCAGCGGGGCCAGTGGTGGACCCATAGGCCCCAGGCCGGGCCCCTCCACCTCAAGCGGGTCACTTGGCTACACCCCGAACTGCAGTAGCTGCACCAAACTCACCTCTGAAGGGGCGTACAAGTGCAGGTAGGCCTGGCAGATCTAAAGTAATGAGCAGCCTTTAGATGAAAGTGGATCAAATCAATTTAGGATGTTTTTCAAACATTTTACAATTATGAATCAATAAGTGACAGTGGTGACGGTTTGTCACTTATTTACTTTTATTGATTCTTTGGACCGTTGAACCTTTTATGAGTTCAGTTGTTTACAGGCACTGTGTTCTTTAAGCTGCTTTATGAGGATTCATGTTTTTGTTGTGTTCTTCCCCGCCAGTGTGTGTCCGTCCTGCATCCTGTGTGAGATGTGCCGACATGGCCATGACCCCAGCCACAACCTCGTGAGAACCAAGACACCTCTCTCCATCCCCGAGCACGGGATGTATGGAGAGTTAAGGTAAAGGCCAAAGACTCAGGAGGAATCCAACCCACCTCTTTGTTTTTGCTAGCAGTGCGAAGCCTGTTGCTTCATCATGAATAGAACTAGAATTAGCTGCGAAGCACAACATGTCTTTACCAACAGATTTCTGTAATTCATGAATTATGAGTGTGACTGTGTTTAGTTCTTGGAAAATAAACTTTTGATAGTCAACAAATAGGTGTTCCTGATGACATTTCAAACCAGGTTCCCACGGCGAGGAGACAGGACAGTGCGCAAGGCCGAGCGACAGCGCCTCAAAGCAGAAAGGAGGCAGCTAAGAGCAGAAGTGAAGGAAATCAAGAAGAAACTGAGACTGGAGAAGAGGGTGCCGCAGTGGAGCGGGCCCTCTACCTCAGGCAGAGTCAACCTGGCAAACATGGCCTCTGCATCCACCCAGGTCCCAGCCCTGCCCCCCCCTGCTGACTCAGAAACAGCCTCAGGTCCAGCCCCAGCCCAAGGTCCCATCCCCGCCCCGGTCCCCGACCCCCAGGCCTCCAGTCCAGAGTAAGCGCCACCCCGGATGGGCGTCCGACAGTGCTGGGTACCTCGAACCCAGCATGGATGCAAAAAAGTCTTTTTTTTCCAAGAGAGAAATCAAAATATGCCATCTTTGTAATCTAGTCTGTAAAAGTGTTTCGCTGGCTGCTCTGGGGTGGTGGAAATGTTGGAACTACCTCAATGTGAAAACTGCTGCTGCTTCATAGATTTTCTAAGAAAAAAAAATGCTTTTGAGCTGCAAAAAAAAAAGATATTTCTGGGGTCCTACTTTTTTGATTCGTAGAGAACAAAAGAGATGGGTGTTATGGGAAACCAGGGCTTTTTTCAACAATGCTCTGTACACTTGAAACTAGGGGTCCCGGGGTCTCGCAAGCAACTTTGGTGCCCACTATGGCTGCCTTGTTTCTGGATGAAAATCTGCCTGACGGCACCCGTCTGGAGCCTGGTACCAAGTTCATCAAGTACTGGAAGATGAGGAACTCGGGCACTATCAGCTGGACCTCAGAGACTAAGGTACCCCTCCCACCCACCGAGAGGACAGGCTCTACTCTCTCTCTGCCCCCTGCTTCTCTCTCTGAGCCCCCACTCAGCTCATGCTTACCCACTAACACCAGCTAAGCTTTCTCACCTTTCTGATACAAGTAAAGCTTCATGTCTGAGATGTTTATTATTTGGATTAAGTTGAATCTTTGTTTGTTTAGTCCGAAGTCTTTGTCATTATTTGAGTGTGTGTTTGTTTGAGTGCGTGTGTGTGTTTGAGTGCGTTTGTTTAAGTGTGTGTTTGAGTGTGTGTGTGTGTGTCCCTCACTTCACCGTGTTTTCTGTTGTGTAACTTCAGTTGCGTGCCGTTGTCCCTGTGCCTTTTCGCATGTGTATATTTCTATTTTGTGTTCCCTGTGTGTGTGTGTGCGTGCACTCAGCTAGTGTTCATGTGGGGAAACCTCGGCCTGGCGTCAGAGAAGAAGAGGGAGGTGCCGGTCCCCTTGCTGCTCCCCGGACAGATGGGGGTGGTCAGCGTGGCCTTTGTCGCTCCGGTGATGGAGGGGACGTACACCTCCCACTGGCGGCTGGCGCACTGCGGGTGTCAGTTCGGCCCACGCGTGTGGTGCAGCATCGTGGTCGACCCCGGGAACAGCCGCAACACACCCGGACACCAGAGCAAAATACTGGCAAGTGTTCGACCGGACGACAACCTGCACGACCGCAATGCTGATGTTATTGTATCCATTTAACCGATGTTGTTGGTTTGTGCTTCAGAAGGAGGAGGTGAGGACGGTGGAGAGGGAGAGGGAGCTGAGGTGTGAGGAGCTCCATCACGAGGATTTCTACTTCCCCTCAGTCGACCTGCTGACTGCACAGGTGCACACACACACTCCGTCGCTCATCAACCACACAACCACGTTTTAATGCTTCTTTTGTCAAAGACTGTGTTTACATGGACACCAAGATTCTGACTATTGACCTCCTTCTGAACATTGTGATTTAAGATCTTAACTTGAGATTCTGATTGACTGTGTCTGCTCTTCTTTTAGGATCTTCTCTCATTTGAGTTGTTGGATATAAATATAGTTCAAGAGTTGGAGAAAGTTCCTAATAACACCCCTGTTGGTAAGAAACGTATAATTCTTTAAACACTTGATTTAACATGTTCAATTCTTATTTTAACTTCCATTCTTCCAAAGTTGCTTCGGTTAAAACTAAGGCTACACTTCACTTTCACTGGTAACACAAGTATAGTGACTTTGTTGTGTTTCCTCTGCTTGATTTGTAGATCTGACGCCCTGTATATCCCCTCTGCCTCATGAGCCTCCACTTCTGGAGAAGGCCATAACTTCACCAATAAAGGAAGACACAGAGGTCACAGGGGTCAGAACACTTTTTGGTAAGATACACACGTCACAAACTGACGGACGAGGAGATGGAACTAAATAAAAAAGTGAAAACGTAGCGGTGAATATAGCGTAAAGTTTGTTCTGTGTTGACCAGGAGTGAAACTGAGGCAGCCGAGGGAGATGTTGGAGCTTGTGACCCAGGAGGAGGAGGAGAAGGAGGAGATCAGCGGAGCCCAGTTCCTCTGTGAGACCGTCATCCGCTCACTCACCTTGGAGGAAGCCCCGGACCACAGACCCCTACGCCGGCTTCATCAGAGGAACCACAAACCACAGAGTGAGGAGACTCAATATTCTAAACCATCTCCACAATAAACCAACAAACCTGTTCTAAGAAATATCCGATAGAGGTTTTGTGTTTGAAGGTTGCTCAGCTCAGGTTTTTCTCTTCTGTAAAACACTTCAGTTGTTTCACGAGGTCCAAGCTTTTGCGTTGAGCGAGCAGCGGAGGCCGAGAAGCTGGAGAAGCCTCAAGAAGGAAACGTGGATCTCGGTGCTCTGAGACTTGAGAGTTCAGATCTGCCTCCGGACACAGGCCTCAACCCGATCAGCCAAGAAGAGGAGACGAGGCCGGGTCAGAGATTCTATTTGAAAAGCGATTTTCCTCTTGAATACACAAATAGTGACAAATATTTCAATGCTCATATTTGTTTTCTGTCCACTTAAAGTTCTTCTCCTGGAACCAGTGACTGAAAACCTGCACACCAGTTCACGTCGTGATCTCGAGGATGAAGAAGTCCTGGTTTTGGACGAGATGCAGATCATGAAGGTCACTCAAGAGGAGAAAGACGAGGGGGCAGCCAAAGGAGACGACTGGGATGAGGTGAGATGGAACCTTTTTTTTATACTCCCTATGACTTTATGTTTTGATGAAGAAAACAAATCATAAATATAGTATATAATGATAGTTGCAGCTTCAATTCACCATGTTTGGCAGTAGAGATTCTACCAGGAGATGACAGTCCTTCATTTCTGTTTGAGAAGTTATGGCAGGACAATGTTTTCACTCCGATATGATGAGATAAGAGGTTTTAGTATTATTGTTTGTGTTGTCATTCTCCTGTGATGACGTCTGTGAATGTGTCTCTCTGTGCGTCAGGTCAGCAGCCAGAGCTCCTCAGTCTCCTCCTGTGACGACTACATCATCGTCCTCCCAGACTGCTTTGACACCAGCCGTCCTCTGGGGGAGTCCATGTACAGTTCCGCCATGTCGCAGCCTGACATCGCTGCGGCTGCTGCTGCTGCTGAAGATGATGATGATGATGATGATGATGAGACCACAGCCGCTCCAGATGTTCAGCAGCTGAAAGACGAGGACGAGCCTGACTGCGAGCCGGGCAGGACGGCGCCGCAGAGCACGAAGGAGGAGGAGTCAGAGGCGGTCGTGGCTGAGGATTTGTCGGTGGAAGTCTGGCTTCCTCCCGTCCCTCTGATCCACAGCAGCATAAACCAGATGCTGTGTGCGTCTCAGACTCTGGACGCTGTGACTCTCACCCCGGAGGTGGTGCCACCGCCGACTCTGGTCGACTCCCTGCTGTCCCCGCCGGCTCTCTACTCACCCAGGTAAGATGGCGGCTCGGTCACATGGTCCTCCGTCGCTCAGAAGTCTTTTATCATGCATACAGAAACTGTCAGAGATTTATCACACTGATAACACGACCTGCACATCTCAAACAACAGGATAATAACACTTCACATAAATGGACAGTGACCACATTTTCCAACAAACCTTGTGTCTCCTGTTTTTAACTGTTGCTTGTTTCCTGTTTCAGGTCTGAGGCTCTGTACCTGGCCGAGGACCCGAGTCCTCCAGCCTGTGACCCATACGAGCCGCGCCAGCCCAGGGTCCACCTGAACGGTGAGAAGGGGAAACGCAGTGTGATCTTTGTTTTGAAGACAGGAAGTCAGGCTGTCACATCATGTGTTCTCATGTGTGTGTTGTTATCTCCTCGTCTGCTCTGCAGTGTCGTCCGGTCTGTCCCGATCAGCAGGCTCCGCCTCCAGTGCCTTCGAGACGTACAACCCCAGACCCAGCAACGCACTGCAGCCGAGGTGCAAAACAACTTTATTTATACACAACGTTAAAATAACATCCGTTCACCAAAATGAGGAACAGACACAAAACGAAACTAAAATCATTCAGAAACAAACTAAAAGAGCAGGAGGCAACTGGAACACATTGTTCCTCGTAACACAATTACACAACCCAGCGTAACCACACCTCTGTCTGCGTCACAGGGGCCAAGGAGGCATCACTGAGGGACTTGTCAAGGGGGCCCTCTCTGTGGCAGCGTCTGCTTATAAGGCTCTCTTCACTGGACCAAACTGCCCAATACAGGTACATCACAGCTCGAACACCAGTCCAACATCCACAGGAAGACGTCAAGAAAGGGAAAGAGTCATTAGAGAACAGCCCAACTGAGAAGTGTCTAGTGTGTGAGGTGTCAGATTGTGACTATCTTAGGATCTTTGTTGTAACTGCGTCTGAACATGAACACATCTGCATCATTTCCCCCAAATGAGCTGTGATTGAGCTTTAAAAACCTGCTCAGCATCAAACTACCGGTGGTAGTGTCCTCTGTAGTTTGAGGCTTGAAGTTTATTGGCTTTTCTTTATGCTCAATCCATCAAACTAGTTTTATCTCAGGCTGAAATGCAGCCGCACTAACTTTCACCTTCTTCTCGCCGTTTGTTTACTGTCTCGCTCTCGTCTTCAACTTGTTTCTCCTGCTCTCCTCCAGCGGGGCATCGACCCGGCCACCAGGCAGGACCCCTCCCTGATGGCCATGCTGCTGGAGATGGGCTTCAGAGACCATCGGCTCAACCAGCGGCTGCTGAGGAAGCACGGCTACAGCCTGCTGCACACCGTCAACGAGCTGGTGCAGATGGCCGAGGAGCGGCAGAACGAAGCCGTCGAGGCTCGGCACTGAGGGGGAGGGAGGGAGGGAGGGAGGGAGGGGGGGGGAGGAAGTGACCTCACAGTCATGATTCAGTGACAGGGTTGATAGTTTATTTGGACCAATAGGACGAGAATGTTACAACGATAAAAAAAACAAATAAAACTGCATTTACTCCTCAATTAGAATAAAACACTCATGAACGGCTTCTTCTGCCTTTTGCCTTTAATTTAGCTTCAACATTTGGATGAAATTAACCATAAATATAAATATGAAAACACTCGTAGATTATTATTACGGATAGTGGTCGACCTCTGCCTTGTTTACCTGGGCCGCACAACTTTACTGTGTGGGTCGAAAAGGACGTAGGAGGAATTAAGTGTGTAACTCTGCTCTTCATCTTCGTGTTGCTGTTGTAGCTGCTTCCTCTGCGCTGAAAAATAACCGTGTGTCGTCAGGGCTCGGCTAGCTCCTCCTCTCGAGCGGAGCGTGAGTATCGTTGAGTGTCGTTGATAAAAAGAAGTGTTTCCGAAGAAGCAGCTCTCGTTCTAAAGGAGACGTTACTGAAGCTGCAGCGGCTGGAACAACACTGCGTATGATATATAATATATTTCCGATCTTTTTCTCGATTTTTCTCGTAGTGAAACCTGCCTAATCAATGCAATCTTTTTCTTACTGTTATTTTAGACGTTGACATGTGGAATGTAACCGTCCGGACGGCTCACCGTTCAGACCCCCCCCCCCCCCCCCCCCCCCGGTGTTTTTTCTACTTGCTTCTTAGGAGACGCCTGCATGACAGGTAGAGGCTTTAGAGACGAGTCGTGTTCTTGTGTCTTAGCACCGTCACCGTGGAAGACGTCCGCTCCCCCCCCCCTCTCGCCTGCATCTCCCGCGCGTCCTCATCCGGCAAACTGAACCCCAGCTACCGCCACTTAGCACCGGTCCAAGCGTAGACGTCTCTGACAACACATTCCATGATCTCTTAGTGGAACCAAGTGTATTCTGTTTCATTAAAAAGCCTTTACAGGGGATTTATCAAAATATACATATGATGGTTTGATGTTATTTGTGGTGAATGTGTGTGTGTGTGTGTGTGTAGATTTAATTTAACGTACGTTTCTGATGGTTTGAGTTGATTCTCCTTGTTTTTGTTTGTGCGGTTGAGGATTTTTTTGAACCATATTTTCTTATGTTATGAACGATTTTTCCACGATTTAAAGGATCGAATTCTGAATATATATCTACTATGCTTGTCAAACTATTCTTCTGCCACTCAGTGTATTCATCAAATACCCGTCAGCTGTCGATCCACCAATAAAACGATTTGCACATCCCTCTCGTCTGTTGATGTGAACCCCCCCACCCAGCTGCTGTACGTCTGACACACGGTTCATTCTCTACTGGGTCACATTATGTCACAAGCACAGAGGTCACACTCCTATGATTGTGCTGCGTTCTTCACAGAATGAGCTTTCACATATTTGAATTGCCTGTGTGAACTTCAGGGCAACAACCTCAGAGCTCCAGGATCAATTAGTGTCGGCTCTGTGTGCTCTGTGTGCACAGTCAGGTGGAAACTACTGCACTGGTTATCTTCAAACTTAATATAGATATATATCATGATGTAGGTCAGAGGCAAAACTCTTTGGCCTGGATCACGACAAAGGAGCAAAATCTAGGAATATTGTTTTTCACTTTCTTTAAGTTTGTTCCTTGACAAACTAAGAATTTAATTTCAAAATAGTTTTACTTAGGACAGTGATTCTAGTTTCTAAAAAAACTAATTGTTATCCTTCATGCGTTGCATTTGTTTATTTCAAATTGTGAATTGTGCCTGAACACGTCTCCTTGAAGGAAGTCGAACATGTGACCTGCTGTGTTGACTGAGCTCTCACTCAGAGAAGGAGGAAGTGATCCTCCCACCTGATGTTCCTGCTGCAGACACACAAGTGTTTCCACTGTCGACCGTAAAGAAAACGACTCTTCATGTCTCCACAGATCTGGACTTTACTCTGAGGTGGTGCAGGGAGGTGAGTGTGTGAAGAAGCGTTCACTGGTTCAGAAGCTGAACCAGTGAAACCAGTCTTGCTGCTTAACTGGGACAGGTGGGCCTTGTTTTACTCTGTGGACAGAAACGTGTCAGACTGACAAACAAGACTCGTTGACTTTACCTCAGGGGACCTGATAGGAGGTTGTTTTTTCACTGTTAGAAGAGTTTAATTTCATAGTTCATGTATTAAACCAGAATCTGTGGAATAACATTGAGATAAAAGCAGAAGTAGCGAGAAAAAAACGAAATTATTGTGCAACTGGGATCATTTGACAAAATGCATCGTCATAATTACACGTTGAAATATGAATTCTTCATTCTGTGAACGGTATAAATAATTCATTGCTGAATTTCCTGGATCTCTGTATTCCCTAGAAAGTGTGGGTGTGTCTGTGTGTGTGCAACGTGCACACTGTGGAATTATTAATATAAATGTTATATTATTACAGTCAGCTGTTTTTTGGAAACCGATGTAGATACAAATATCAGGAATTAAAAAACTGATGATATATTTTCGCCAATAAATATATATATTAAAAAACTATAAGCAACGATTAATGTGTTGGGTTTAAACTTTTATGACAAAGAAATGTAACTGAGGCTTGAAATTTAACAGCTTAACCAAAAACTTTATGAATAAAAAGATAACAAATATAACAAAATACTTGAAATTAAGAGAAAAAAATCTTTTCTGAATTGTGTGTTATGTAAAATGAAAATATTCATATCATTAAACATAAACAAAGATAATCAGCAAATTGATAAATCTGTCGGACTCTAGTAGAAATCCTGTAAATACATATTTGAGTAAACCGTAAACCAGACATTATAATTGATATTGAAAAACCAATATTGTATTTTTGAGACTTTCAAGATAAAACAAAATCCCGAATGTCTTAAAGAAAAGTAGTTTTTTCCCCTTTTGTGGAATTTATTAATCATCACACAATCTCACCTGATCCTAAAAGTGTAGCAGTAAAAGTGCACGTGTGTGTTTGTGTCGTCCTCCTGCTGCTGACTCACATCCTGACATGTGGAGCGACCACAAGCTTTTATTGGTCATGTAAAGGTTTTGTTAGAGAGAGAGAGACTCGTATCAAAGGTGACCGAGCTCCGGAGGAAGGAGGAGAAGAGTTTCTGTGGGTTTAACTTCTGTAAAGTTCTCCTGGTTTCTCTTCTCATTCAGACTTTATACTCTGACATCATGGACCCACCAGGACTCAGTGGCGTGATGACTCCGGGCCCGGACCTGACCAACGGGATGGAGAGGACCAGAACTCTGAAGCAGTTTCCTCCGTATGGATCCATCACTGAGACCCCGACAGGAGAAACCTGCCCCACGTGTCGTGGAACCGGACGAATCCCCAGAGGTTTGTGTTTCAGTCTTTATCACAAATCCATTTCTCACCGACACACAACAGTTTCAGTTCACATCAAGGGAAATAAAGGAACCGGGTCAGAGAACCCCAGACTCGGTTCTTTCCCATCAGCTCTGTGGTGAGAAGAACACAGTTTACAGAAGGACGCTGCTCTTGTCTCCTGTGTTTGTGTGGACAGGTCACAAAGATCAGCTCGTGGCTGTGATACCGTGTAACGACATCAGGCTGAAACCCAGACGCACGTAAGGAATACACAAACATGTGTGTACTCAGACGTAGAAAGTACATTTACTTTAGTATTCACATTTACTAAATGTCTAATACTACTACTTTTACTCCATCCTGTGCTACATCAACTTTCTACTCCACAATATTGTTCACTACAGCTTTACAAATCAAGACTTTACTTGTATAAAATATATTAAGTACATGATATTTAATCATATATATGTACTACTGTATTATATGATGGTAAAGAACAGTACTACAGTTTAATTACCCTGCTGTATATGAAATAGTTAAAAGCTTCTCCACCTTAATAATAATAATAATATAATAAAACAATAACGAAATCACTATTATATTATGTACTAATACATACATATATACACATTAATATGTCTTAAAACATGTTCTAAATTGCACTCTGATCATTTTGCTTTCCCTGATTTGACCTGTTTTCATCACTGTGATGCTCATCAGTTGTGCATGTTTGCAGTAAGCAGTACGTGTGCGTGTCCATGGTGGTGTGTCTCCTGGTCTGCTGCCTGGTCCTCTTCTTCCTCTTCCCTCGGAGCGTCCGCCTGACTCCGGTGTCCGTGCTGTCGGTCATGGTCTACTTCTCCCCCGGCATGGTCGACCTGGAGGTCACAGTAAGTGACAGGATACGTGGAAGATCTCAAGTGAAAGAACCGGCCAGACAATATTCAGCCCCTTTTCAGTTTGGTCCATGTCCCATCTACTTACATGGAGGAGCAGGGATTTATGACCTGCACTGCAGCCAGCCACCAGGGGGCGACTGAGAAACTTTGGCTTCCAATTTTTCTATCTTTATTTAGAGACTGTGGTTTGAACATAAGAAACGTTTAACGCTCCACAAGAGATCGAAGTTAATACTCAATTTCCAAAGATCTACAGCTTCACCTTTAAGGAAAAGAAAACTATTAAAGCCACACTCTGTAACTTTCACTGAGCAACAGCGCCCCCTGCAGCCCCTTGTGTTGTTCAGAAGGTGAAACAGTTGCATAATGTTGCTTTAAAACAACATTTAACAACAGAATGAGCAGTAAAATTATCCATTAAAACTTATTGCAAAGGAATTCAGTTTTAATGCAGCAGTAAACTTTATTACTAAACAGATGTCAGCGTTAAGATGTGTGTATAGATGTACAAGTCTAAAATACTACATATATAAATTACATTCGGTGTATTAAGTATGTTATACTCTCTGCCACTGTCTTTTTATTGGACGTGTGAAACCCCCTCACATGACACATGACTGTCTGTGCAGTTCTGTGAGAAGGTCAAAGTTCACTGACACGTCTTCTCCTCCAGAACCTCATCAACATCACCAACGAGAACTTTGTCCCGGTGCAGGTGGTCGGGTTCAGCATCCAGAGTCTGGTCACCGACATCGTGGTGGCGAAGACCAAGATATCCAACATCACCACCATCCAGTCCCGCTCGCAGAAATCTGTGAGTCCCCCACACGAGGACTCACATCGAGACACAGAAGATTGTTGATAAATGTCCTGACGTCTCTTTCTCTCCCTCCTGCAGTTCACAATTAAAATAAACCTGCCCATCGTGGACATAGGCTTAGAGTAAGTTTGAAATCCAGCTGAGCACGTGACAGCTTCTAACTCAAAAACACAGAGACCGACCCGATGCTTTGTCCGTTATCGTTGACACGTGTTGAATGTTTTGTTTCCTCCAGCTCGTACTGCAAGTCGAGCTCCGTCAAGATCCACACGCTGTTCCTGGAGCTGCAGTAAGTGTCGATCTCCATCTGAGATGAAGGCTTGAACAGGTCTCAGCCCCACAGGCTGTTAGAGGTGGAGCAGCAGAACGGGGCATTTCCAAAAAGTGGTTTTATTCTTTGAAGGGTTCGTTTTTTAAGGAGATAGGGGATTTGAGTCATTTAAAACAAAAAATTAAAAAATATTTTTGTATCTGAAGTTATTAAATGATATTAAAAAAGGGGATAGGTGAACCTATCGAGGGTTTGGAGACATTTTGGCTTCATTCTTGTAAAGTGTGAGGAAGTGAAGATGCATCCTTCCTCTTTATATTCAGTTGACCACAATCCATCCTGTCCACAGTTCACCAAGTTCATCCACTCTCCCCCCTGTTTAATATCTATATCTAGCAGTTGTATGCCTCCACCAACCAGAGCAGTTTTAGTCTACATACATTCTTTCCAAGACTCATATTACGTCACTGTGACCTTTGACCTTTCGCCACCCAAATTGAATCAGTTAATCCGTGAGTCCAGGTGAACGTTTGTTCCAAATCTGAAAGTATTTCCTGGACGTGTCCCTGAGGAATCGTGTTCACAAGGTAAAACATGTGACAGGTGGACAACACTATAAGACATACCGCCCCTGGCCACTAGGTGTCGCTGGCGTGAAGGAATGAAGATATTTCCCTCATGTTTTAAAGCTGCACTGAAGCAGAATCCGTCTCCAGCTGCTTCTCATGTCGTTTCCTGATCTTTTCCTCCAGGATGACGCTGAACATTTCCTACCTGTCCCACACGGAGCAGCTGTCAATCAACTCCTTCGAGTTCATCGACTGTGGCGTCAACTCAACGACCCCACATCCTGTGATGAGAGCCACGTGAGAACAAAGCCGTGTGAAGTCATGAATAACCTTTATCTCCTTCGTATGAAATGTGAACGTGTGAACGATGACAGCGGAGGAAAGCCCTTTTATCTCATTGTGTATGTTGTCGTAGCATAACAACACAACAGCTGTGTGTTGATCACCACAGAGTTATAATCTTGAAATGTGGATTCGTTAAAATCCTTTGTGTTTTAGTGTGAATGTTAAGCTTTCTCTTATTTGTTGGAGACATGCTTGTAAATGTGTATTTCTCATATAATTGAGCCCAATTTCTTCCCAAATGGGAAAATTGTCTGTTCCCATTTTAAATTCATGTATGTATAGTTTGTAGAATTGAACTAATATCGACACGTCTTGTTATCAGTATTACACACATTGTGTAAATATGTTTGTTGATCATCTTTTGCACTTTATTAAA
This sequence comes from Pleuronectes platessa, assembly GCF_947347685.1. Lineage (NCBI taxonomy): Eukaryota > Metazoa > Chordata > Actinopteri > Pleuronectiformes > Pleuronectidae > Pleuronectes > Pleuronectes platessa. Next base: position 2,155,775 of record NC_070646.1, read on the forward strand.
CTGCAGCATTTAAAAGAAGTCGTTTCCTTTCTCAAGCATCTTCAGTGGTTTCTGTTTCTTTTGGTTTTGAAATTTCAAAACAGTAAATATTTGATTTCCCAGAGGAAGTTAGCAACATTTAGAATATCCCTTTTTTGAAATTTTTTAGAAATAGACCTTGACATGTAAATCATGTCACAAGCTGAGAAGTGTAAAATATGTTTAATTATTTCAACATATACATAAAGACAATATATGCATTTTATAGATATTCATACATATAAAATATTCATGACTTTGATATATTAACATATTAAATATGTTTTTCATTGGATATTACTCATAAGTTATAATTAAATCAGACCCATCAGCCTGCAGAACTGCACGAGCTCCAGTGTGTTGTCTTTGCTAATGATGGCCGCCAGGGGGCGCGGTTCGGCCGTCCAGGTGGCGTTGTGACGTCAGCCGGGCTCGAGGTGTCTTTCCCCGGAGCCTCGGATCCGTCAGAGCTGCAGGAGGAGCGGAGCAGGAGGAGCGGAGCAGGAGCCACGGGACAGGGAGCAGGGAGCAGGACCATGGACGTGCTTGTTTCTCGGGATGATGTTTTCACTGCGCACGTAGAAGGTGAGAAGGTTTTTTACTGGAAAGTGCACGAAGCTGCTTGTGTCAGTGTTTTTGTAGAAGCTGTGGAAAGTGTATTTTTAGCTCTGGTCGGATGCTCCATGTTGAAGTTCTTGCGCTAATTAATTTGCTGCATGAAAAAAAAAACGCAAGTCCAAGTGGACGTGCAGAGGAAAGAGGAAAACTCAGGCGTCTTATTCCCTGAAGAATAAATCCGGAAGCAAAAGTGTTTCTACCTCGATGCTCCTCTGAGCTGCAGTGTGATAGTAGTGTCCAGGCTCGTGTGTAAACGTGCACGGGCTGCGTGTGCGTGCTTGATGGATATCAGGATGTCAACATCAACAGGATTAGTGTTTCTTTGCTGCAGCAGTTTGCGGAGTGGACCAGTAAAACACACAGATCCCAGTATGATCCACCCACTGCACTGAAATCAATGCACCCCCCTCCAGGTTCAGCGGACCAAAGAGGATTATCCTGAGCAAATAAGACTCTATAGATAACCTCAGACTCCCAATCAACTGTTGTTCAGATCTGTAATGTGGCATTGAAAGCCCGAGAGGTTTGTTGTTCTCCATCATCACCAGTGTGGGACGGTGAAGGATCAAATCCCAGCAGGAAACTGCTGATAGGAGGAAAATTGCATCAAGCTCTTGAGCCTCACAGCTGATAAGCCTCAGTATCTGCTGGGTGTCTCCTCGGTGTGAAGTAGCACTTGTGCTGTATAAGCAAACAGTCCTGAAGCAGCCATTGTCCTCTCATTAAATGTTAACTTGGTCTCTGTGTGTGTTTTGATAAGGTCCCTGCACCGTGTGATCCCGTCTGCCTCCGAGCACAAGGGAGCAAATGCCAATCCCCTGAGAAACTGATTAATCCAGGAATCTGTCACCTCGCTGGAGGAGGTGTGACCCGCTGGCGGAGACATGGGCAACCAGCTGACCGACATCGCCCCCAACACCACGTTCCTGCCCAACTTCCAGCTGCTGCACGTGGTGGTGATCGGCCTCGACTCGGCCGGCAAGACCTCCCTCCTCTACCGGCTCAAGCTGAAGGAGTTCGTGAAAACCATCCCCACCAAGGGCTTCAACACGGAGAAGATCAAGGTGGCGGTGGGGGTGTCCCGGGCCATCAACTTCCAGGTGTGGGACGTGGGCGGGCAGGAGAAGCTGCGCCCGCTCTGGAAGTCCTACACCCGGCGAACGGACGGGATCGTGTTCGTGGTGGACTCCACCGAGCAGGAGCGCCTGGAGGAGGCCAAAGTGGAGCTCCACAAGATCACCCGCACCTCGGAGAACCAGGGGGTCCCCGTGCTCATCCTGGCCAACAAGCAGGACCTGGACTCGGCCCTGTGCGTCAGCGAGGTGGAGAAGCTGCTCTCCGTCCACGAGCTGAGCATGTACACGCTGCACCACGTGCAGAGCTGCAGCGCCGTGACCGGCCACGGGCTCCAGCCGGGCCTGGAGAAACTGTACGAGATGATCGTGAAGAGGAAGAAGACGGTGAAGCACAACAGGAACAGGAAGAGATGAGCTCTGGACTCACACTGTGGACACTACCTGGACAGATTTATCCTCTGCTGGGACACTTCCAAGCCTACTGGTCCCTTTTTAATGGCCGAGGCGATTAGTGCCAACAGAACAACAATTACCCGCGGCCGGAGGGTCAAGAGAAATGGACTCGCTCATAATAACTGAAGCAGAATCGACGTGACCGGGACTGAGCCGCTGCTCTCGGAAACGTTAAGATGCAGCTAAGAGCATTTCTACACTTGTTTTAAAGATTTCTAACCAACCTGTGAGGCGTAGAGAAGTAATATATGAACACGTTAAAATCCATGTCACATGTTAAGAGAAGTCTAGGATGAAGTTTAAAATGTCTTTCACAGATTACCCCCCCCCCCCCCCCCCACTGACCAGCTTGTTCCACGATGTACCGACGCTTCCCAGAATATTTATGCCACGTCTTTGTGTTTTGTGCTGGACAGAGGGACTCTTGTGGTGGAGCACCAAATGATATTTTATTGAATTAATCCTAAGTGCATTCCCCTTGTGGCCACAGAGGTTAAGTTTCATTTATTATAACAGTAGTATTTATACAAATTGTACAAGACTTAATAAATCAAAACACTGCACAGAAAGTCCGTTGTTATCTCTCTATCCTGATGTTAATTGAATTGCGATATTCAAAATGTCTTATATTAATCAAAGTTCAGTTCTAAATATGTTATTTTGGAGGTGGTGGAGACCAAAGACGGAGCTAAAAGCGAGTGAATATTAAACTTTAGATGATAGTGTTGGTCATTATCTGTTGTGTAGATGTTTTCTAACATTTTTACAAGACAATTTACACGATAGGTGTGTTCCTCCTCCTCCTTTACTGGCCCTCCCCCCCCCCCACACACACACAAGCCAAAAACAATCCATTTATTTTGATTCTGGCCCCCATGCCCGCCAGCTGAGGACGGAGTAATTGCATCATTCAGTGGCGAGGTGGTTCAGAGGTTAGGTGGTTCAGTCGTGTTGTGTGATCAAGTTTGACGGAACCACACGAGGCCGTCGTTAGACCACCTCATGTCCGTCGGTGACTCTGATGGTAACGACTCCTGGTTACAGACGTTTGTGGTTTTATGATTTTTGACAATTTATCAAGGAAATAAATGATGATTGTTCCTTTTAACACTGAGGGTAAAATCCTGCAGTTAACTGAACTCTGTGAATTGTTTTGTTTTAAACTTTCCTCTGGAGTAAAGTTGGGTTTATTGTATTTTCGGTTTCTGACCCACAACTTAACTGTTCTGCTTCTGTCTCACGGCTCTAATATCGTTTTTATTCTTTATAAGACGAAGTTAGTGACCAGCTAGTGAAGACAGTGAAGCATGTGCAGTTAAAGAGACAGATATTTGATTCTGGAGATGGTTGAGAACCAAAACGAAGCAAAAAGACTGAATATTACACGTGAGACTTATATCGTTGCTCAGTATCTGAGGTGTTCGCTGACAGATTTATCAAAGCAAAGCGTTAGCAGGTGCCTCCGGCTGAATGTCAAGACAGAGATAAATGCCGGCACATGTAAAATAGCAAGCGACCTGCACACCTACACACTCACACACACATGCAAGCGCACACCAGCACGTACTTCCTGACACCGGTGACCTCTCCGTCCCCATTATTCACCACGGTGAGCTCATTAAGAACTTTCAAGGATATCTTTTGCAGAATCATCTTGACACAGCAGCTGGTCCCTGAATACATTAGCATCGCGATGCCGAGGTTTGAACAGCCGAGCGGCACTGTGGACATGTGGTCGCTTCAATCAGCCGACGGAAAAAACACCCGAACACTCTGCCACTGAGATTCTGTCCCCAGAATAAAGAAGGTGTGAAAGAGGAGGAAGCCGAGGAGACGTGGAGATGTACCTGCAGAGGTGTGAACATCCGATTGACTCGGAGCTGTGATCCATCCATCAAGGGGAGAACCTGCAGGAAGCTGCATGTGCATCGACTGCATCCTCTGTTTGCAGGTTTGTCACACATGGCTCATACCTGCTTCCTGTTTTCTAGGCTGTAACGGTGCCTGACAAGCAACACGAGGGAGGGAAGCCTCTGGGATTATGTGTCAGGGTTTAGAGCGGGGGGGGGGGGATTGTGCACAGACAGGTGCATCGCTGGGATCTCGTGACATAAATCGGAGACAGGTTCACCTCAGGGCTTGAAAAACACAGATTTCAAACATCAAAGTCGATCAAAGGACACAAACAAAACAAACGGCTCTTCCTGTTCTTGTCAAAAACAAAACAATGAAAAGGAGCAGGATTTGAAAAAGTTAATAAATAAGACTAATGCCCAACAAGTCCTCGACTCACACAAATTATTAATGAGACGCTCACTTCGATTTCCGTGCTGCCGTTTTTCCTCCTGGATAGAAAAAATGTCCTGGTCCGACCGTCGGCTCAGTGCAAACACAGCAAACTGCAGAGGAGCCGAGTGCTTCCGATGACAGGCTGCTATCGACCCATCATATCTGTGCTCTGTTCTGAGCTCAGCAAAACCATCAAAAAGGTGTTGAGACAGTCACAATAAAAATGTTAATCTCATAGAGTTAATGGTGCAAAGGCCCGATTCTGCAAAATCCTTTACCTGCAGACCTAGAGGGTCAAACTGGGAGCTGGACTAAACTCATGGGCTCATCCGAGGCCGCAGGATTCATCCTCTGTGGATTAGGAACATCTGTTTCATTGCATCCATCCAATGGTTGTTGAGATGTAGGATATAGAACAAAGAGGTGGACGAACCATGTTGACAACGCCATCTATAAAGCTAAGCCCTGAGCTCAGTGGCTAAAAACCAATAATGTTTCCATCACATCTCAAAATCACATTGTAAACAGTTCAAATAAATAACAGCAATAAACGTTGTCAGAGGTCACTGAGGGTTGACCTGCTAGGGGGGGCGGGGGGGGGGGGGGGGGGGGGGGGTCAAATTGCTTTTTGTGGCTAGATGTCCAATCCAGCTGAGGTTACCGAGGGGTCAGGGAGATTAGAAAGAGGAGCTCCGATCAATACTGGAATCCTCGGATCACCGCCTCACTCCGTCTCTGTCTCTTCTCCCGTCTTTTTTTATTTTCCACTTCTTTATCTGCTTCTCTCTGTCTTGGTTTAATCTTCACGTTTAAGCCTCTGTCCTGTTTCCTCCTAGTCTGTGGGTGTTGATGTCAATCGTTATAAGAACCTCTTCCCATTAGTTCGTTTCTGGGAAGTGGATCTTGTGGACGACGCCGAGGGGACAAATGTTGGAGCTGGAGTGAAGGTTCTAAAAAGGGACAATGTTTGGTCGCAGGGCCGGATTAGTTCTTTTAGCTTTTATTCCCGAAAGGTCGTAAAGCCGCCACTCGTTCAGAGCCGAGCCCGCGGGGCTGAACGAGTGGAAGAGGAAACTGAAGCTCGGTTTTACCACATCGAACCGACTCTCCTCCTCTGGGCTGTGAGGGAACGACGGATCTACACTGAGGCCATATTTCTTAGTTCCCTTCTTCCTCTGAGGACACCCTGCATCAAAACATATGGACGCCACCATCTTCTCTTTTATTCATCCTCTGCCACTGAAAAACAGCTTTTTAATGTTGTTTGTGAATAAATGATGTCACACCAGAGGTCAGGCAGCGTTTATTCATATTCATGTGATTCTCTCCCTGGTTCAAGGTTGGGTCACTGCTCACTGGAGCCATAAGGAGGGTTTGCATATTAACTATGAGTCAAACTTTATGACAAAACTCCTGCAAAATCTGCAAGAGGGAAATAAATATGACTTCACAGTCATTTCATGTGAAGTGTCAAAGAGTCGTGATTCAATTAAAAACCTCATATTGCTTATGAAATAATGTGGTTTCACTTTTAAACATCTGTTGGGTTATCGTATATCATAAATGGTGAATATAGAGATTAACGACATGAAGCAGTTTGATCGCCCCCTAGGGACTGGTCACAAATCCTGCCTCCTCCATGTTAGCAGCTTGGACATGGGCTAAAGTCAAAAGTAAAAATACATCACAAATAAATTAGTTTTCATCTTTTCTTTTCTAGATAGTGGGAAGAAGTGGTGACAGTCTATTGTTACAAAGCACTAAAACAGCGAGGGGGGGGGGGGGGGGGGATACCGTCTTTACACATAGTCAAGGTCTTATCCTGTATTCTCGTTTGTTTTAATTTAGCAGCAAGGAATCCACACCCCCACCCTAAAGTCTACACCTGATCCGATCCTAGGATTACCCAGAAACCCATCTGGCCCTTGCCAGCTAGCGGGGTTCCCACTGCCCACCAGCTCCTGCTAATCCCAGTTATTACTGCAGTTTAAATCCAGACCTGCTGTGAGGAGCCGGGCCAGGAGCTTTTATTTGTGTCCCTGCGGCAGAGGGTGGATCTGGGAACGTGGGATTGATCGACTGGAATACGATGATTCGAGGAGATGGATGGAGGCATAAATAACGGCCATTATTAAAAAGGCTCTTGAAGATCCCATCGGAGCCTCAGTGCTGCAAAATGTGCTGTAGCTGTCTCCAGCTTTGAGGCCTACCCCCCCTCTCGTGGCTTGTGTTGACCCCCCCCCCCCCCCCACGTATTATGGCTCTCCCCTGAGGAACCAGCTGTAGCGGCCGGTATCAGGGCCTCGTCCTGAGCATGTGAGAGGGAGACGACACGTGAGCTGCAGAGCTCCGGGCAAAAAGAACCAAAAATCAGTGGAGAAGGTTTTTTTTTTTTATCTGCCTGTGTTTGAAGAGGGATGTTGACTCATATCTCATGGTGCTGGATCGTGATCCTCTTGTTGAGGGTTAAGAGCAGAGGATGTTGCACCGTGTTAAGTCCTATGAGATTAATAGTTTGTCAATATGGGCTATACAAATGTGATTGATTGATTGATTGATTGATTGATTGATTGATTGATTGATTGATTGATTGATGTCTCTTCCTCCACCAGGACTCATCATTCAGCATCTGAAAACCACTTCGGCACTAAAATGAAATTTGTTGTTTTGTTGGTTGACAGAAAAATAATTGGCAACATTATTAATTTATTAATTGTTCTGATGC
>NC_070646.1:2163153-2214705 GCF_947347685.1 Pleuronectes platessa
ATGTGACCTGCTGTGTTGACTGAGCTCTCACTCAGAGAAGGAGGAAGTGATCCTCCCACCTGATGTTCCTGCTGCAGACACACAAGTGTTTCCACTGTCGACCGTAAAGAAAACGACTCTTCATGTCTCCACAGATCTGGACTTTACTCTGAGGTGGTGCAGGGAGGTGAGTGTGTGAAGAAGCGTTCACTGGTTCAGAAGCTGAACCAGTGAAACCAGTCTTGCTGCTTAACTGGGACAGGTGGGCCTTGTTTTACTCTGTGGACAGAAACGTGTCAGACTGACAAACAAGACTCGTTGACTTTACCTCAGGGGACCTGATAGGAGGTTGTTTTTTCACTGTTAGAAGAGTTTAATTTCATAGTTCATGTATTAAACCAGAATCTGTGGAATAACATTGAGATAAAAGCAGAAGTAGCGAGAAAAAAACGAAATTATTGTGCAACTGGGATCATTTGACAAAATGCATCGTCATAATTACACGTTGAAATATGAATTCTTCATTCTGTGAACGGTATAAATAATTCATTGCTGAATTTCCTGGATCTCTGTATTCCCTAGAAAGTGTGGGTGTGTCTGTGTGTGTGCAACGTGCACACTGTGGAATTATTAATATAAATGTTATATTATTACAGTCAGCTGTTTTTTGGAAACCGATGTAGATACAAATATCAGGAATTAACAAAACTGCTGATTTATTTTTGCCAGTAAATATATATATTAAAAAACTATAAGCAACGATTAATGTGTTGAGTTTAAACTTTTATGACAAAGAAATGTAACTGAGGCTTGAAATTTAACAGCTTAACCAAAAACTTTATGAATAAAAAGATAACAAATATAACCAAATACTTGAAATTAAGAGGAAAAAATCATTTCTGAATTGTTAATTCTGTAAAATGAAAATATTCATATCATCAAACATAAACAAAGACAATCAGCAAATTGATAAATCTGTCGGACTCTAGTAGAAATCCTGTAAATACATATTTGAGTAAACCGTAAACCAGACATTATAATTGATATTGAAAAACCAATGTTGTGTTATTGAGACTTTCAAGATAAAACAAAATCCAGAATGTCTTAAAGAAAAGTAGTTTTTTCCCCTTTTGAGGAATTTATTAATCATCACACAATCTCACCTGATCCTAAAAGTGTAGCAGTAAAAGTGCACGTGTGTGTTTGTGTCGTCCTCCTGCTGCTGACTCACATCCTGACATGTGGAGCAACCACAAGCTTTTATTGGTCATGTAAAGGTTTTGTTAGAGAGAGAGACTCGTATCAAAGGTGACCGAGCTCCGGAGGAAGGAGGAGAAGAGTTTCTGTGGGTTTAACTTCTGTAAAGTTCTCCTGGTTTCTCTTCTCATTCAGGATTTATACTCTAACATCATGGACTCACCAGGACTCAGTGGCGTGATGACTCCGGGCCCGGACCTGACCAACGGGATGGAGAGGACCAGAACTCTGAAGCAGTTTCCTCCGTATGGATCCATCACTGAGACCCCGACAGGAGAAACCTGCCCCACCTGTCGTGGAACCGGACGAATCCCTAGAGGTTTGTGTTTCAGTCTTTATCACAAATCCATTTCTCACCGACACACGACAGTTTCAGTTCACATCAAGGGAAATAAAGGAACCGGGTCAGAGAACCCCAGACTCGGTTCTTTCCCATCAGCTCTGTGTTGAGAAGAACACAGTTTACAGAAGGACGCTGCTCTTGTCTTGTTTGTGTGGACAGGTCACAAAGATCAGCTCGTGGCTGTGATACCGTGTAACGACATCAGGCTGAAACCCAGACGCACGTAAGGAATACACAAACATGTGTGTACTCAGACGTAGAAAGTACATTTACTTTAGTATTCACATTAACTTGACTACTACTACTACTTTAACTCCATCCTGTGCTACTTAACCTTTCTACTCCACAATATTGTTCACTACAGCTTTACAAATCATGACTTTACTTGTATAAAATATATTAAGTACATGATATTTATTCATACATATGTACTACTGTATTATATGATGGTAAATAACAGTACTACAGTTTAATTACCCTGCTGTATATGAAATAGTTAAAAGCTTCTCCACCTTAATAATAATAATAATATAATAAAACAATAACGAAATCACTATTATATTATGTACTAATACATACATATATACACATTAATATGTCTTAAAACATGTTCTAAATTATACTATGATCATATTGCTTTCCCTGATTTGACCTGTTTTCATCACTGTGATGCTCATCAGTTGTGCCTGTTTGCAGGAAGCAGTACGTGTGCGTGTCCATGGTGGTGTGTCTCCTGGTCTGCTGCCTGGTCCTCTTCTTCCTCTTCCCTCGGAGCGTCAGCCTGACTCCGGTGTCCGTGCTGTCGGTCATGGTCTACTTCTCCCCCGGCATGGTCGACCTGGAGGTCACAGTAAGTGACAGGATACGTGGAAGATCTCAAGTGAAAGAACCGGCCAGACAATATTCAGCCCCTTTTCAGTTTGGTCCATGTCCCATCCACTTGAGCAGGGATTTATGACCTGCACTGCAGCTAGCCACCAGGGGGCGATTAAGAAACTTTGGCTTAATTTTGTCCATCTTTATTTAGAGACTGGGATTTGAACATAAGAATCGTTTAACGCTCCACAAGAGATCGAAGTTAATACTCAATTTCCAAAGATCTACAACTTCACCTTTAAAGAAAATAAAACTATTAAAGCCACACTGTGTAACTTTCACTGAGCAACAGCGCCCCCTGCAGCCCCTTGTGTTTGGCAGAAGGTCAAACAGTTGCATAGTGTTGCTTTAAAACAACATTTAACAACAGAATGAGCAGTAAAATTATCCATAAAAATGTATTGCAAAGGAATTCAGTTTTAATGCAGCAGTAAACTTTATTACTAAACAGATGTCAGCGTTAAGATGTGTGTATAGAAGTACAAGTCTAAAACACTACATATATAAATTACATTCAGTGTATTAAGTTTGTTATACTCTCTGCCACTGTCTTTTCATTGGACGTGTGAAACCCCCCTCACATGACACATGACTGTCTGTGCAGTTCTGTGAGGAGGTCAAAGTTCACTGACACGTCTTCTCCTCCAGAACCTCATCAACATCACCAACGAGAACTTCGTCCCGGTGCAGGTGGTCGGGTTCAGCATCCAGAGTCTGGTCACCGACATCGTGGTGGCGAAGACCAAGATATCCAACATCACCACCATCCAGTCCCGCTCGCAGAAATCTGTGAGTCTCCCACACGAGGACTCACATCGAGATACAGAAGATTGTTGATAAATGTCCTGACGTCTCTTTCTCTCCCTCCTGCAGTTCACCATTAAAATAAACCTGCCCATCGTGGACCCAGGCTTAGAGTAAGTTTGAAATCCAGCTGAGCACGTGACAGCTTCTAACTCAAAAACACAGAGACCGACCCGATGCTTTGTCCGTTATCGTTGACACGTGTTGACTGTTTTGTTTCCTCCAGCTCGTACTGCAAGTCGAGCTCCGTCAAGATCCACACGCTGTTCCTGGAGCTGCAGTAAGTGTCCATCTCCATCTGAGAGGAAGGCCTGAACAGGTCTCAGCCCCACAGGCTGTTAGAGGTGGAACAGCAGAACGGGGCATTTCCAAAAAGTGGTTTTATTCTTTGAAGGGTTCGTTTTTTAAGGAGAAAGTGGATTTGAGTCATTTAACACTAAAAACTAAAAAAGCTATTAAGTTATTAAATGATATAAAAACAGGGGATAGGTGATGATTGACAGCTGACACTGAGTCGTAATGAGTCGAGGGTGTGGAGACATTTTGGCTTCATTCTTGTAAAGTGTGAGGAAGTGAAGATGCATACTTCCTCTTTATATTCAGTCTACCACAATCCATCCTGTCCACTGTTCACACAGTTCATCCACTCTCCCCTGTTTAATATCTATATCTAGCAGTTGTATGCCTCCACCAACCAGAGCACTTTTAGTCTACATGCATTTTATTCCAAGACTCATATTAAGTCACTCTGACCTTTGACCTTTCACCACCCAAATTTAATTAGTTAATCCGTGAGTCCAGGTGAACGTTTGTTCCAAATCTGAAAGTATTTCCTGGACGTGTTCCTGAGGTATCGTGTTCACAAGGTAAAACATGTCGATGGTGGACAACACTATAAGACATACCGCCCCTGGCCACTAGGTGTCGCTGGCGTGAAGGAATGAGGATATTTCCCTCATGTTTTAAAGCTGCACTGAAGCAGAATCCGTCTCCAGCTGCTTCTCATGTCGTTTCCTGATCTTTTCCTCCAGGATGACGCTGAACATTTCCTACCTGTCCCACACGGAGCAGCTGTCAATCAACTCCTTTGAGTTCATCGACTGTGGCGTCAACTCAACGACCCCACATCCTGTGATGAGAGCCACGTGAGAACAAAGCCGTGTGAAGTCATGAATAACCTTTATCTCCTTCGTATGAAATGTGAACGTGTGAACGATGACAGCGGAGGAAAGGCCTTTTATCTCATTGTGTATGTTGTCGTAGCATAACAACACAACAGCTGTGTGTTGATCGCTACAGAGTTATAATCTTGAAATGTGGATTCGTTAAAATCCTTTGTGTTTTAGTGTGAATGTTAAACTTTCTCTTATTTGTTGGAGACCAGCTTGTAAATGTGTATTTCTCATATAATTGAGCCCAATTTCTTCCCAAATGGGAAAATTGTCTGTTCCCATTTTAAATTCATGTATGTATAGTTTGTAGAATTGAACTAATATCGACACGTCTTGTTATCAGTATTACACACATTGTGTAAATATGATTGTTCATCATCTTTTGCACTTTATTAAACTGCAGCATTTAAAAGAAGTCGTTTCCTTTCTCAAGCATCTTCAGTGGTTTCTGTTTCTTTTGGTTTTGAAATTTCAAAACAGTAAATATTTGATTTCCCAGAGGAAGTTAGCAACATTTAGAATATCCATTTTTTGAAATTTTTTAGAAATAGACCTTGACATGTAAATCATGTCACAAGCTGAGAAGTGTAAAATATGTTTAATTATTTCAACATATACATAAAGACAATATATGCATTTTATAGATATTCATACATATAAAATATTCATGACTTTGATATATTAACATATTAAATATGTTTTTCATTGGATATTACTCATAAGTTATAATTAAATCAGACCCATCAGCCTGCAGAGCTGCACGAGCTCCAGTGTGTTGTCTTTGCTAATGATGGCCGCCAGGGGGCGCGGTTCGGCCGTCCAGGTGGCGTGGTGACGTCAGCCGGGCTCGAGGTGTCTTTCCCCGGAGCCTCGGATCCGTCAGAGCTGCAGGAGGAGCGGAGCAGGAGGAGCGGAGCAGGAGCCACGGGACAGGGAGCAGGGAGCAGGACCATGGACGTGTTTATTTCGCGGGATGATGTTTTCACTGCGCACTTAGAAGGTAAGAAGGTTTTTTACTGGAAAGTGCACGAAGCTGCTTGTGTCAGTGTTTCTGTAGAAGCTGTGGAAAGTGTATTTTTAGCTCTGGTCGGATTCTCCATGTTGAAGTTCTTGCACTAATTAATTTGCTGCATGAAAAAAAAAACGCAAGTCCAAGTGGACGTGCAGAGGAAAGAGGAAAACTCAAGCGTCTTATTCCCTGAAGAGTAAATCCAGAAGCAAAAGTGTTTCTACCTCGATGCTCCTCTAAGCTGCAGTGTGATAGTAGTGTCCAGGCTCGTGTGTAAACGTGCACGGGCTGCGTGTGCGTGCTTGATGGATATCAGGATGTCAACAACAACAGGATTAGTGTTTCTTTGCTGCAGCAGTTTGCGGAGTGGACCAGTAAAACACACAGATCCCAGTATGATCCACCCACTGCACTGAAATCAATGCACCCCCCTCCAGGTTCAGCGGACCAAAGAGGATTATCCTGAGCAAATAAGACTCTATAGATAACCTCAGACTCCCAATCAACTGTTGTTCAGATCTGTAATGTGGCATTGAAAGCCCGAGAGGTTTGTTGTTCTCCATCATCACCAGTGTGGGACGGTGAAGGATCAAATCCCAGCAGGAAACTGCTGATAGGAGGAAAATTGCATCAAGCTCTTGAGCCTCACAGCTGATAAGCCTCACTATCTGCTGGGTGTCTCCTCGGTGTGAAGTAGCACTTGTGCTGTATAAGCAAACAGTCCTGAAGCAGCCATTGTCTTCTCATTAAATGTTAACTGGGTCTCTGTGTGTGTTTTGATAAGGTCCCTGCACCGTGTGATCCCGTCTGCCTCCGAGCACAAGGGAGCAAATGCCAATCCCCTGAGAAACTGATTAATCCAGGAATCTGTCACCTCGCTGGAGGAGGTGTGACCCGCTGGCTGGAGCCATGGGCAACCAGCTGACCGACATCGCCCCCAACACCACGTTCCTGCCCAACTTCCAGCTGCTGCACGTGGTGGTGATCGGCCTCGACTCGGCCGGCAAGACCTCCCTCCTCTACCGGCTCAAGCTGAAGGAGTTTGTGAAAACCATCCCCACCAAGGGCTTCAACACGGAGAAGATCAAGGTGGCGGTGGGGGTGTCCCGGGCCATCAACTTCCAGGTGTGGGACGTGGGCGGGCAGGAGAAGCTGCGCCCGCTCTGGAAGTCCTACACCCGGCGCACGGACGGGATCGTGTTCGTGGTGGACTCCACCGAGCAGGAGCGCCTGGAGGAGGCCAAAGTGGAGCTCCACAAGATCACCCGCACCTCGGAGAACCAGGGGGTCCCCGTGCTCATCCTGGCCAACAAGCAGGACCTGGACTCGGCCTTGTGCGTCAGCGAGGTGGAGAAGCTGCTCTCCGTCCACGAGCTGAGCATGTACACGCTGCACCACGTGCAGAGCTGCAGCGCCGTGACCGGCCACGGGCTCCAGCCGGGCCTGGAGAAACTGTACGAGATGATCGTGAAGAGGAAGAAGACGGTGAAGCACAACAGGAACAGGAAGAGATGAGCTCTGGACTCACACTGTGGACACTACCTGGACAGATTTATCCTCTGCTGGGACACTTCCAAGCCTACTGGTCCCTTTTTAATGGCCGAGCGATTCGTGCCAACAGAACAACAATTGCCCCGCGGCCGGAGGGTCAAGAGAAATGGACTCGCTCATAATAACTGAAGCAGTATCGACGTGTCCGGGACTGAGCAGCTGCTCTCGGAAACATTAAGATGCAGCTAAGAGCATTTCTACACTTGTTTTAAAGATTTCTAACCAACCTGTGAAGCGTAGAGAAGTAATATATGAACACGTTGAAATCCATGTCACATGTTAAGAGAAGTCTAGGATGAGGTTTAAAATGTCTTTCACAGATTACCCCCCCCCCCCCACACACACACACACACACACTGACCAGCTTGTTCCACGATGTACCGACGCTTCCCAGAATATTTATGCCACGTCTTTGTGTTTTGTGCTGGACTGAGGGACTCTTGTGGTGGAGCACCAAATGATATTTTATTGAATTAATCCTAAATGCATTCCCCTTATGGCCACAGAGGTTAAGTTTCATTTATTATAACAGTAGTATTTATACAAATTGTACAAGACTTAATAAATCAAAACACTGCACAGAACGTCCGTTGTTATCTCTCTAGCCTGATGTTAATTGATTTGCGATATTCAAATTGTCTTATATTAATCAAAGTTCAGTTCTAAATATGTTATTTTGGAGGTGGTGGAGACCAAAGACGGAGCTAAAAGCGAGTGAATATTAAACTTTAGATGATAGTGTTGGTCATTATCTGTTTTGTAGATGTTTTCTAACATTTTTACAAGACAATTTACACGATAGGTGTGTTCCTCCTCCTCCTTTAATGCCCCTCCCCCCCACACACACACAAGCCACAAACAATCCATTTATTTTGATTCCGGCCCCCATGCCCGCCAGCTGAGGACGGAGTAATTGCATCATTCAGTGGCGAGGTGGTTCAGAGGTTAGGTGGTTCAGTCGTGTTGTGTGATCAAGTTTGACGGAACCACACGAGGCCGTCGTTAGACCACCTCATGTCCGTCACTGACTCTGATGGTAACGACTCCTGGTTACAGACGTTTGTGGTTTTATGATTTTTGACAATTTATCAAGGAAATAAATGATGATTGTTCCTTTTAACACTGAGAGTAAAATCCTGCAGTGAACTGAACTCAGTGGATTGTTTTGTTTTAAACTTTCCTCTGGAGTAAAGTTGGGTTTATTGTATTTTCGGTTTCTGACCCACAACTTAACTGTTCTGCTTCTGTCTCACGGCTCTAATATCGTTTTTATTCTTTATAAGACGAAGTTAGGGACAAGCTGGTGAAGACAGTGAAGCATGTGCAGTTAAAGAACCAGATATTTGATTCTGGAGTTGGTTGAGAACAAAAACGAACCAAAAAGACAGAATATTACACGTGAGACTTATATCGTTGCTCAGTATCTGAGGTGTTCCCTGACAGATTCATCAAAGTGTTAGCAGGTGCCTCCGGCTGAATGTCAAGACAGAGATAAATGCCGGCACATGTAAAATAGCAAGCGACCTGCACACCTACACACACACACACACATGCAAGCGCACACCAGCACGTACTTCCTGACTCCGGTGACCCCTCCGTCCCCATTATTCACCACGGTGAGCTCATTAAGAACTTTCAAGGATATCTTTTGCAGAATCATCTTGACACAGCAGCTGGTCCCTGAATACATTAGCATCGCGATGCCGAGGTTTGAACAGCCGAGCGGCACTGTGGACATGTGGTCGCTTCAATCAGCCGACGGAAAAAACACCCGAACACTCTGCCACTGAGATTCTGTCCCCAGAATAAAAAAGGTGTGAAATGGGAGGAAGCCGAGGAGACATGGAGATGTACCTGCAGAGGTGTGAACATCCGATCGACTCGGAGCTGTGATCCATCCATCAAGGGGAGAATCTGCAGGAAGCTGCATGTGCATCGACTGCATCCTCTGTTTGCAGGTTTGTCACACATGGCACATACCTGCTTCCTGTTTTCAGGGCTGTAACGGTGCCTGACAAGCAACACGAGGGAGGGAAGCCTTTGGGATTATGTGTCAGGGTTTAGAGCGGGGGGGGGGGGGGGATCTTGCACAGACAGGTGCATCGCTGGGATCTCGTGACATAAATCGGAGACAGGTTCACCTCAGGGCTTGAAAAACACAGATTTCAAACATCAAAGTCGATCAAAGGACACAAACAAAACAAACGTCTCTTCCTGTTCTTGTCAAAAACAAAACAATGCAAAGGAGCAGGAATTGAAAAAATTTAATTAATAAGACTAATACCCAAACAACTCCTTGACTCATCCTGTTGAATCGGGGACAAATTATTAATGAGACGCTCACTTCAATTTCCGTGCTGCCATTTTCCTCCTGGATAGAAAAAATGTCCTGGTCCGACTGTCGGCTCAGTGCAAACACAGAAAACTGCAGAGGAGCCGAGTGCTTCCCTCTCCCTCAGGGAACCTCTGGAGTATTTCAATAAGTCACACTGCAAACGTATGAATTCAGAGGACAGGCTGCTATCGACTCACCATATCTGTGCTCTGTGCTGAACTCAGCAAAACCATCAAAAAGGTGTTGAGACAGTCACAATAAAATGTTAATCTCATAGAGTTAATGGTGCAAAGGCCCGATTCTGCAAAATCCTTTACCTGCAGACCTAGAGGGTCAAACTGGGAGCTGGACTAAACTCATGGGCTCATCCGAGGCCGTAGGATTCATCCTCTGTGGATTAGGAATATTTGTTTCATTGCATCCATCCAATGGTTGTTGAGATGTAGGATATAGAACAAAGAGGTGGACGAACCATGTTGACAACGCCATTTATAAAGCTAAGCCCTGAGCTCAGTGGCTAAAAACCAATAATGTTTCCATCACATCTCAAAATCACATTGTAAACAGTTCAAATAAATAACAGCAATAAACGTTGTCAGAGGTCACTGAGGGTTGACCTGGGGGGGTCAAATTGCTTTTTGTGGCTAGATGTCCAATCCAGCTGAGGTTACCGAGGGGGCAGGGAGATTAGAAAGAGGAGCTCCGATCAATACTAGGATCCTCGGATCACCGCCTCACTCCGTCTCTGTCTCTTTTCCCGTCTTTTTTTATTTTCCACTTCTTTATCTCCTTCTCTCTGTCTTGGTTTAATCTTCACGTTTAAGCCTCTGTCCTGTTTCCTCCTAGTCTGTGGGTGTTGATGTCAATCGTTATAAGAACCTCTTCCCATCAGGTCCTTTCTGGGAAGTGGATCTTGTTGATGACGCCAAGGGGACAAATGTTGGAGCTGGAGTGAAGGTTCTAAAAAGGGACAATGTTTGGTCGCAGGGCCGGATTAGTTCTTTTAGCTTTTATTCCCGAAAGGTCGTAAAGCCGCCACTCGTTCAGAGCCGAGCCCGCGGGGCTGAACGAGTGGAAGAGGAAACTGAAGCTCGGTTTTACCACATCGAACTGACTCTCCTCCTCGGGGCTGTGAGGGAACGACAGATCTACACTGAGGCCATATTTCTTAGTTCCCTTCTACCTCTGAGATCACCCTGCATCAAAACATATGGACGCCACCATCTTCTCTTTTATTCATCCTCTGCCACTGAGAAACAGCTTTTTAATGTTGTTTGTGAATAAATGATGTCACATCAGAGGTCAGGCAGCGTTTATTCATATTCATGTGATTCTCTCCCTGGTTCAAGGTTGGGTCACTGCTCACTGGAGCCATAAGGAGGGTTTGCATATTAACTATGAGTCAAACTTTATGACAAAACTTCTGCGAGAGCTGCAGGAGGGAAATAAATATGACTTCACGGTCATTTCATGTGAAGTGTCAAAGAGTCGGGATGCAATAAAAACCTCATATTGCTTATGAAATAATGTGGTTTCACTTTTAAACATCTGCTGGGTTATCGTATATCATAAATGGTGAATATAGAGATAGACGACATGAAGCAGTTTGATCGCCCCCTAGTGACTGGTCACAAATCCTGCCTCCTCCATGTTAGCAGCTTGGACATGGGCTAAAGTCAAAAGTAAAAAAACATCACAAATAAATCAGTTTTCATCTTTTCTTTTCTAGATAGTGGGAAGACGTGGTGACAGTCTATTGTTACAAAGCACTAAAAGGGCAAGGGGGGGGGGGGGTGTTACCGTCTTTACACATAGTCAAGGTCTTATCCTGTATTCTCGTTTGTTTTAATTTAGCAGCAAGGAATCCACACCCCCACCCTAAAGTCTACACCTGATCCGATCCTAGGATTACCCAGAAACCCATCTGGCCCTTGCCAGCTAGCGGGGTTCCCACTGCCCACCAGCTCCTGCTAATCCCAGTTATTACTGCAGTTTAAATCCAGACCTGCTGTGAGGAGCCGTGCCAGGAGCTTTTATTTGTGTCCCTGTGGCAGAGGGGGGATCTGGGAACGTGGGATTGATCGACTGGAATACGATGATTCGAGGAGATGGATGGAGGCATAAATAACGGCCATTATTAAAAAGGCTCTTGAAGATCCCATCGGAGCCTCAGTGCTGCAGAATGTGCTGTAGCTGTCTCCAGCTTTGAGGCCCCCCCCCCCCCGTTTTATGGCTCTCCCCTGGAGGAACCAGCTGTAGCGGCCGGTATCAGGGCCTCGTCCTGAGCATGTGAGAGGGAGACGACACGTGAGCTGCAGAGCTCCGGGCAAAAAGAACCAAAAATCAGTGGAGAAGGTTTTTTTTTTTTTTATCTGCCTGTGTTGAAGAGGATGTTAACTCATATCTCATGGTGCTGGATCGTGATCCTCTTGTTGAGGGTTAAGAACAGAGGATGTTGCACCGTGTTAAGTCCTATGAGACTAATAGTTTGTCAATATGGGCTATACAAATGTGATTGATTGATTGATTGATTGATTGATTGATTGATTGATTGATTGATGTCTCTTCCTCCACCAGGACTCATCATCCAGCATCTGAAAACCACTTCGGCACTAAAATGAAATTTGTTGTTTTGTTGGATGACAGAAAAATAATTGGCAACATTATTAATTTATTAATTGTTCTGATGCAAATTCTGAAAATAATCCCCACTTTCAGCTTTGTAATGTGAATATTTGCCAATTTCTCTGATACGTATAGAAAACTAAAAATCTTCAAGACGAGCAAAAATGTTTTACATCTTCTTGCGGCTCTTAGTCTCAAAGAACATCTGAAAACTGTTTTTAGAATGTTCTTCTCTTTCAAGCAGTTTATGAGTTTTTGCGGCTAGAAGACTAAACATTATTACAATATCCTGGTTCAACTGTTTTCCAGCCTCAGTTGAGAACTTGTCTCAGTAATGACTCTGTTAACAATGGACTGAAACCTTGTGGACAGAAGAACCAGACCTCTTCACCAAAGGGGTTGTGAAGGGGAACCCATGCGGATCAGATCTGGTATTTGGGGCCTGGTCTCTTCCATAGTGGCCTTATTGTTCATCACAACGTCCCTTTTGTTGCTGCTTCACGTTGTTCCATCAGAGATTTCACTGTGCGAGGGGCTGGAGTTGGCCGGCCTTCAAGCCCCCCCTCCAGACCAGGGGAGGTGGAGGTCTTCATTGAGGGACTGTGCAGGACAACCTGACCAGAGAGAGTTAAATGATTGGGCAGTTTTTTGTCTTGAATTGTCCTGGTGTGCACGAGTCTGGTGTTCCAGTTCTAATTTCTGCTGTGAGACACTTAACAAATTGATTTCTCTAAACGCTGAGTCTCCGTCCAGGAGCTCGACCACTGATCCGTTCAGGGTTTGTGATGCAGCACGTTTTCCTCCTGCGTGGCTGAGAATAGAAATGAAGAGAATCTGCTTGTTTAATTAGCTCACCTCTGACCCGTGTGACCTTCACTGATGTTCTCAAAGTGCTCCAGTGTCGCTCTAATCCCGTTAGACGGACCTGACACTGGGAGTGGAGCCAGGGATCACCAGCGCAATGAGACCAGCGGGTCACAAATAGCCTTAAGTCCTGTCTAGACAGGGGAGCTAATGGATGCTAGCACCCAGCATATGCAGACCCATGTCCTGCCCAGTGATCGAGTGGTTCTGTGGGTCGAAGCCATGCTGGAGGAACATGATCGGAACCATCAGTTCATTTTATGCATGTCAGTGGCTCTGCCGGGTGGATCATCTCGATCCGACGTATCCCAGGATTCATCAGGCGTCGGCGATTAAGCAAGAACCTCTTAAATTCCACTGCAGGAGCCAAAGTAAACTAACTTGACCAATAACCACAGATTACATGATTTCTTTGATAAATGTCATGTACGGGTTTATAGAGTTTTATTGCATTTTTTCCCATTATTCTGGGATTTAAAGAATTCACATTTGGCTACAGAAGAAGACAGGAAAGCTTTCAATCTGTGGTTTCTCGCTTGAATCAAAATTAAATTTACATGTTGTTCTTCTTCCACCACGACACCACTGGGATTCCAACGCTCCGAGGATTTCTCTGAGAAAGCAAAAAGGCAGAATATGTTCTCTCCCAGATTCTCCATCTTTCATCTTAAGAGCAGAATATAACAGAGGAGTCCTTCCTCCTCTTCTTCACACAGAGCAGTACGATGAAATGCAGAGAGTTGGCACAGGGACCTTTTCTTCTTTCTCCACTTATTAATTTATTTTCTGATGACACCAGGCTGCCCTCCTGAAGACATCAGGACATTTCTCAAGGAGAAGAGGAGGAGGGGGGGGAGAACTATTGTGCTTTCCTTTTTCTGGAAGGAGGGAGGAAGCAAATGGAAAGACAGTGTGCAAAGGCTTTTTGGAATATGTCCCATGGCACACACGTTTAAATGGAGCGCCCAATGATCTGTAACTGTGTGGAGGAGATTGTCTTTCATTAGGAACTTATTAAACCTGAATGGAAACTGGGAGAGGGAAACAGTGAAGATCGGTCGATCTGTTAAAGCAGCAGCGAGCACATTTATTCTTTTGATTCATTATTCACCAGCTGATGTTTTATCTGTGTTAAAGCACACACACTGGGACATGGGACGCAGCGGCTCTAGAGGAAAACAGCAGGAGGTCAAAGCAGGAAAAAAGATACACACTCAATATTGGTTAAGCAGAAGGATGTGATTTCTCCTCTGTGGTTATTTAAATCGGATGTTTCTGTTCCTGGAGACAAAGGAGCAGCGTCGAGCGAAGAGAGAGAGAGAGAGAGAGAGAGAGAGAGAGAGAGAGAGAGAGAGAGAGAGAGAGAGAGAGAGAGAGAGAAAGACTTTCCTGTCGGCTGCAGCTCGCCCTGCGTCGGGGGAGCGCGGCTCAGAAGGTGAAGCAGGAGGACGGAGGAAGTGCGTCTCTTGTTACCTGCCACAGTTTGACAGCTACACACACTGCAGTGCAGAAAAACTGTGTACGGGGGGGGATACATTTACAGGTGCACACTGACCCCAATAACTCTCATTGTGTTGTGTTAAATGACCTTTATTACACAATGATTTTACCCGTGCATGAACGATTCGATGTGACGACTGTATAAATTATTCCTTCCTCAGGAATCTCAGGGTTGCTGGTTTGATTCCTCCTTTTATCAAACTCACCTCTGTCCTGCAGTGAGGCGCTCAATACAAACTCCAGCTGTGCAGCTAAGACGTTTAGGGAAATTAGCTAATTAGCATGTCTCCCTCCTTTGTTTCCAGTCTTCATGCTAAGCTAAGCTAAATATCTTAGGTTCCTATTTGATTGACAGGTATTATCTGATAAAGATTTGGATTCGATTTTGGAGAAGATCCAGAAAAACTTTCTTTAACACGATAAAATAATAAGACTGCCAGTTTCTCCACATTCCTCATCTTAACGCAGACAACAGACTGATCCTCTGATATTCCCCCTGTAAAATAAGATGTAGCTCAAGGTTAGACTTCACCATTGTCATATCAATCTGACCTGTTATTTACATTTGTATTAATTAGCATCAATCTCATTGAAACGAGCTTAGAGCTTGTCGCATGTTTACACTAGAGCCTCTTCAGTCCCAAACACTAATTGGGTTAAAAGCTGAGGTTTGAATGATCTCATCTAAACCTCATTATGGCAGCAATTAACTGGAATAACAGCGATTAACTAGTTGAGGATTGTTTGGTTAGAAACCAGAGATTGTGTTGTTGTAATTAATCCCAGTCGAGAAGCAGCTCTTACCAGAACGAGTCGACCTGCTGGGTTGGCCAACGATCAAGTCAACAGTGGGTTATTATCTTTGCAACAGGGTAAACAAGGCAGATAATTGCCTGTGGCCCCTCTTGAGAATGAGAGCGACCCCCCCCCCCCCCCCTTCAAATCCTGTGATCAACGATGTACAGGAAACTGCAGCGACTCCCTAACGAGGCCCCGTGACACACAGGAAGGGTTCTAGAAGTTGGGTTGAGGATTAGAACATTTGTGTGATGT
This sequence comes from Pleuronectes platessa, assembly GCF_947347685.1. Taxonomy (NCBI): domain Eukaryota; kingdom Metazoa; phylum Chordata; class Actinopteri; order Pleuronectiformes; family Pleuronectidae; genus Pleuronectes; species Pleuronectes platessa. The sequence continues at coordinate 2,178,522 of NC_070646.1, forward strand.
GGTTGTTTGCCCTTAAACTTTATTTAATTATTCATATGTCATCACACTATGCACTTGTGAATGTTGTGGTTGATGTGCCCCCCCCCCCCCCCCCTCACATGTCCCTCTTGCCAGGGGCGCCTAATGTCCCTGGAAATGCTCCTGGTTATACAACACAATAAAATGCATTTGAACAGCCAATCGAAGGGCGTCAAGCTCAGAATACATCTCACACCATTAGCTGCAATAGCATAACAGCACAATAAAATAATAATACAAATGTGGCCTGCTATAAAAAGCCGAGGCAGCGGGTTACAGCAATTATCATCCATCAGAGTTACTGCATGTGTCTCCGGTGAAGCTGAAGGCTGAGGACTCGGCTTCAGGCAGGAATCAGGGCGACTCGGGGGGGAATGGAGAGTCAGGCGCTCACTCTGCACGGAGCAAACAAACATCAGCCCCACGTCGACCCAGAAGTAGGTTGCTCCCACCGATCTGCCCGGTAACAGTTCTGCAGCGTGCATGTGTGTATGTTAGTCATGGGCTTGATGGTTGTGTGCAAGCATGCATAAGTGTGCATGTTGGCACGTGCAGCCAGTCAGTGGGCTGATGGGGAGCGGAGGAGGAGGACGAGTGGGTGGAGGAGGAGGAGGAGGAGGAGGAGGAGGAGGAGGAAGAGGAGGCCAGTGGTAAAGGCTTCAACAGCAGCTAAAGATAGCACAGTGCTCACAGGCACTCGGTGGAGTGCACGAGTGCAAAAGTGCACGAGGAGCCCTTTATCAACAGCAGAGGCACAAACCACAGCTCAGGTTATTGAGCGTCTGTGAGATAAAGTGCACGATTCTCCAAAAGGTTTTAATGAGCAGAAACAGATTTGATCCAACGCTGATATATCATAAATATTTATTCTATAGAAGTTAGAGAAACAGGTTTGATTGTCTGAATTATCTGTGGAGTTGTTCTATTTACTCTGTGCATGACAGACATCGGCCGAATATTGATTTGCAATTCAAACAGTTTTCAAATTATAAAGTGCAGGAGAACTATATACAGTTTGTAATATACTATATCCATCCTGTCTGGTTAGTAGACGACAAAAACTCTTTAAATTAATGTAGATGAACTTGTTGCATGTGGACATCTTCTGTGTTAAACTTCATGTTTCCTTCACCAGGTGCTGCAGGACCTGAGTTTTCTCTACATACAGATTCTGAATGTGAATGTGAATCGTTGCAGGTGAGGGACAAGATTCTGGGACAGAGACGCATCGACCATCTGCTTTTTAAATTCATCTGTGTTCATATGGAGATAGATGTTGATGGAGATGAGCCAAAATGTCGTGTGGATCTAAAGTATCTCTGTGTCTCGTGAGGAGAAATATTCTCTCTCTTTTATTCCTGTTTTCCTCTGTCACCTGTCTGCACGTCTGATATTGTGTTGTTAAGATTAACAATCATCTCCTGCGAACCCTCACATGATTTATGAAGAGAACAGAACAACATGGCAGAACGCCTGCTTCCTTATCGGCCCTGAGGCGATGGAAATACATTTCTAACTTCCCTCTAATCGTCTCAAGCGATCCTCAGTCATGTGTGTTCGTGATCCGAGTCCGAGCTCGACGCTGGATGCACGGCACCGGTGGACAAGCGGACCCAGAGCCGGGATTTGAGCTGTATTTACTCAGCCAGTCGTGTAGTTGCTATAAATATAATTCTCACTAATCACATTTGGCACAAACGTGAGCATTAGGTGCTGAGTTAAAGAGGAATCACGTCCTCGGCAGCAGCAGTGACACGCTGATCCACTTCAGCCACACGTCGATACGTCTCGCCAGCTAAATCCAGCCGCCTATCGGCAGGGCTCTAAAGATAGAAGTGAGCGCTGCCCAGTGGACTAATGCTAATCACAGCTCCATCACACAGGCCGCTCGCCGCCTCCGAGGAACTCCATTAATCCATTCAGAGCTGCTCTGGGAATCTGGCTGCTTCCTCTAGAAACAGGGATAAAACACTCGTGCAGCTCAGATCAGGAGATAAACCTCGACTCCTCTTTGTCTCACAGGCAAGAAAATCAGCCTGATAATGACCCAAGAGAAGGAGCTGCTCTATCTGTAGATCAGATATAAAGATGGATGATTATATACAATGCTGAAAATCACAAGACACTTTATATCATCGGGAAAGTTAGAGAAAAACCCAAGACTTGGCGACCGTGGGAAAAAGAGAAAACCTCCTGCAGCCCCGGACTCAAGGGTTGAGCTTTGATGGGGGGGGGGGGGGGGGGGGGGGGGGGGGGGGGTTGGGAGAACGATGGGGGGGATATGAAGGAATCTTTTATTGCCAGATCTTTTTCATCCTGTTTCCGAACCCACTTTTCATAATTCATAAAAACAAGGTCGTGCCGTGATTATCCAACAGAGTTGAACTCATTAACATCCTCCAGCGTCAGAGCCTCAACAAACAAACAACAGCACCCCCCCCCCCCCCCCCCACCACCACCCCCCATTTTTTCCTGAAAAGCGATTTCACAGCCGACAACTTTGTGTTTGTGTTGTGTTTCTCTCACTCTGGCCTCATGTGTCGTTTAGGACTTTATGTCATTCAGCCACAGAGTGATGATGTGATAACTGTGTGTTGTCTGAGGTGATCCGTTTTTAGACGGATTGAAGTAATGACCCCCAGGAAGAGAGTGTGTGTGTGTGTGTGTGTATGTGTGTGTGTGTGTGTGTGTGGTGGGGGGGTTTTAAAGACAAGAGGATCCGTTTGTCAGACAGAGCCTCGCTCATGAGTCACGAGATATTATATATATATATATATAATGGGTCCTTATGTAAGACAATGTTTCCGACTTGTTAGACAATGTTCCTGTGTTGAATTAGATTTGAAAAAGTTGTTATATAATCTTCTGGGGTCACGTTATATCACAATGATTCTCGTGACAATGCACAGCTGAATAATCTGATAATCTGGTTACACAGGAAAATGTAAACCCACAAATACATGACCTGCTTCTTAAACCGCTGATGATATACATCAGTGTGATTTCTACACGTCACCGTTCAGTCCTGAGACTTTTGTGTTGCTGAAGATTGTTCTGGGTTCTGTCATCGAATATTAATCGTTACCAGTGATACTGATCAATATGGATGAAGCGCATATTTTTATTACTTGTACCTTTCAACATTTGTTGGTATAATTTTTTTTAGTATTTGTATTTTAAGCATTATTTTATATTTTGAATATTTGTTTTGTAGTATTATTTGTTTTGTATTTTTTTGTGAAGCATTATTTGTTTTTATCTTTATTATTTTAAGAGCTTGTGTTCCCAAAATCATTCTCGTTATTCTCTTTTGTTTCATTTTCTCTTTTATTGTCACACACACACACACACACACACACACACACACACACACACACACACACACACACACACACACACACACACACACACACACACACACACACACAGCAGATGGTTTGATCCATCAAGGCAGATGGTTTGATCCATCACACATCAGCAGTGTCGTCGACCTCCTGCTGTGAAAACCTCTTTTGTTGAATCTCCTCCAACACGAGACAAACAACCTTCCACTGACGTCCCACAAAGCCCCGGGCCACGAGCCGGACTGGGCCGTGGTTACTGGGAATGCAAGGAGCTCAGATTGATGGAGACTCTGCCTTGAAAAGAGCCCGTTGCTAAAAGGCACACATGCAGATATGCATCACAATAGCGTGAGCGTGAATGGAGGCAGCTCTCAGTGATGGAGTACAGCACATGCAGAGACCATCTGGATAATCAAGCAAAGGCTGGGGGGGGGACTCCTTCATCCAGAAAGCCCTTTGAGAGGAAACTTTATTTGAGATCCTACTGAAGATTCTCTCTGAACAGTCGACACTGAATCTAGAAAAGGTTGAATGTTCCCAGGGGGCATGAATATTCTTGGAATTCAACCAACAACCTGGAGCTCAGATGTGAAGTGTCTGTTTTTAGCTTTAAAGTATCAGGGAAGTTGCTGCAGGGCCAGTGACACGTGCCCCTCTGCTGCTGCTTCCTGGACAGTGAATAGTTAAACATTTTATTTTTAAAGCATAAATCATAAAAAGAAACACACATTAATGTATTAATATTTCACCCACACAGGTTTCAGAGAGGATTTCAGTCTTCGACCTGAGAATGACACAGCGTTGCTGTGGAACCATTTTCAAGCCACAGCTGCTTTGTTTCCTCTGGGAATGATGTTTGGTGACAAGGAAAAGACAAATTAATCATTTCCAACTAAAGATAATGATTGAAATATTTATTTATATAATAAATGTACAGATTTACAGGTGGGACTCAGATGTTGTTGCTCTAATCAGCCTCTCACAGACTCCACTTGGGGGGGGTTTCATATTACGGCTGGCTAACAGCAGATATTAGCCAGGTCCCAGTGCCTCTCTGATCTCATTATGAGGCCACCTCCCGTCACTGGGAGCTGATCTGCAGAGGGACTCAGGTGGTGGGCGTCAGATTAACTGGTCACGTGACCTCGTGAGGGAGAAACTGCCAATAAAAACGCAATTGAATCAATGTTTAGTGTTGACTTGTCTCAGGCAGATGGGACGTGTGCTGACGTCCTATTTCAGAAACTCAACTTAATGTCACTTTATGGTTTCAGACATTCTCTCTGTCTTTTATTAAACAGGCAATAAAAAGAAAACATTATGTAGATTGTAACGCAAAACCTGTTTAGTGTAATAAATACATAAGATAACATGTGACGATGAACACATTTAAACCTAGAATGTCTCTGAGTAGAGTTTCAACTTCATCCAAAGCCCAACATGCCTGAACATGCCGGGGGGGGGGGGGGGATTGAGCTGGTTGTAGTTTAGAACTTCACCACTAGATGCCACTAAATCCCACAAACCGAACCAGTGACATGTTTTTCAATGTTTGGATATTTTTTATGTTATTGCTTGAAATGATTTGCTCCAGAAAAATACATTTAACTTCAGACATTTTCCAGATACTATGGTTACAGTGGTGATTAATGAGATGATAGATCGATTTAATAACAAACACTGTTTGAGTTTTATTGTCATGTTATCATTCTTATTATTATGATTGTTATTAGACAATAATTAGAGTCAGGGTTCAGATGAAATACAACATAGATTAAAATTAATACAAAAGCCCAAAGAGAGAAACATTTATTATTATGATTATTGACTTTGCCTTCAGGTATGATCATTTAAATCACACTGAAATCTGGATTTTATGAAGTAAATAAATAGACTAAATAGATATTATTTTAAAAACTGGTTGTTTAAAAGTCATTTAACAGTTTAAGTTCATAAAGACTCTGTTGTTTCAAGGGTTAAAGTTTATAATGACCACCTGTTGTAGGTCCTGCATAGAAAACCTGTGTCTCCACAAACACTTCTTCTGTAAAGGAAGAACATGTCGGTGCCTGATGCCTGTGTTATGAAACATGTGCTGTGTGTGATGTTAGGATGTTACGAGCTGCACCTGAAGGCAGCACGGTGTCCTCGCTGTTGTCCCCTTCAGGTTCAGGACAGTCTCCGGAGTGTCTGCTGCTGTAGGTGGGGTGTGTCTGCTCTGCTGCTCGAGACACTGGAGACAGAGTCAAGTCACACACAACGAACCAGGAAGCTGCACGGATTACTTCTTTAAAATAAAAGCCCTGAAACTGAACATTTATAACAATAACAACAATAATAATTTATTTGGATAGTTTCTGTGCTTGCTGTGAATTATTCCCTGGATATGTTCCTGCCGTATTGTCCGAAAGGGGCAGGCAGGGAAAAGTTCTAGAAAACATCCGGACAAACAGACTCAGACTTTATTGATCATTTCTAGAGAAAACTTCTGGACGTCAGTTCTGCTCTGAGATCTGCTCAACTGGTGAAATTCCTGTTAAAGGTCCAGTGTAAGATTTAGGTCAAATTCATCTATTGGCAGAAATTGAATATAATATAATCCTAATGAGGTTTTCACTTGTATGTTTCATCTAAAATTTACGAGTTGTGGTTTTCTTTACTCCTAAATGAGCCTTTATATTTAATACTTTATATTTGAATCAGGAGCGGGTCCTCTCTACGGAGGCCGCCATGTTTTTTACAGTAGCCCAGACTGGACAAACTTATCCTTTTGAGCTTTTATGACAACTGAAGGCTATTGTAGGCTCAGGTGAGGGGTATTCAGCTGCAGCATTACACTTCACCACTAGATGTCACTAAACTCCACACACTGAACCTTTAATAATAACGATAATAACTTTATTTAAGGGACTTTTGAAGATGCCTCGTAAGCAAATCAAATCCAAAGTATAAAATAAAACAAAAAGTAAGATAAAATGTTGAAACATCAAACAGTCAAAGACAAAGTGCAGCTCAGTGGACGCTTTTATTGTGAAAGGGTTTGACCGGAACCACTTGTTGACAGCGCGTCACGCTTGGCGGGTTCGGTAACAAACCGGTGGAGCAGCTCGCGCGCCGTCAGACAGCTTCAGGGACGAGGAGGCGGCGCCGCGCGCGACTCACGTGTGGAGCGGGGAATGCAGCTCGCGAGCGTGTCACCGGATGTGCGCGAGCGTTGGTGAGAGAAAGACAGAAGCGGAGGAAGAAGAAGAAGAAGAAGAAGAAGGAGGAGGAGAAGAAAAGGAGGAAGAAGAAGAAGAAGAAGAAGAAGAGGAGCGATGAAGAAACACCTGAGTCCCGGCAAACAGCAGCAGCAGCCCCCGCCCGCCCCGGCCGACATCCCGGCCCCGAGCACCGGGGAGGTGACGGTCCAGCAACTCAACGAGCTGCTGGCGGACGGCAGCGGCTTCTACAGCCTCCCCACCCAGCACTTCAACGAGGTGTTCTCCAGGATCTACATCGGGAACGCGTGAGTCACCCTCCTCTTCCTCCTCCTCCTCCTCCTCTATCCATCCCTCCATCCCTCCATCCATCCCTCCATCCCTCTATCTATAATGTCTGACAGGTAGGACCGGTTGTCCCAGACGCTCCCTCATCTTCATCACCATCATCATCATCCTCCTCGTCCAGACGCGACAATGACAATCGTGTCGTATGTCTACATGCACACACGCACGCACACACACACGCACGCACTCACGCACACACACAGGGCGGGCTTGTTGTTGTGGCGCCTCCACTTTGTCATCACGACAACAGGCGGTTGCTGTTGTTGTTGTCCTCGACGCACCGGCGGTGACATTGAGCCTCGCGCAGCTGGAGGAAAGAACAACAACAACAATAACAACAAGAATCTTATCTAATATTCTAAGATCTGGAATGTTGTGGAGACACAGAGCCGCGTTTCCTGAGTGGTTCCCTCCATCATCGCTGCCCCTCTGCTCCTCCTCTTCATCACCCACAGGAGCAGGAGGGTTGTGTCTGTGTCAGAACAAAGAGCCGGACACAGGGAGACGCTCCTGTGATGAAGAGGAGGCAGATACTCACCTTCATCAGACGTGCAATGAACTCTGGAGATTCTCTGGAGGAGGTGCATGTCTGAGCCCAAAGGTCCGAGACTTCGAGAGTCGTGTGAATCTGATGTGTGAACACAGCAGGAGATCTTCCTCTGGAGTGTGTGTGTGTGTGTGTGTGTGTGTGTGTGTGGGGGGGGGGTTGATGACCTTTCTAACACGATATTGTCCTGAATGTGTTTAAATACTGGTCTCATAAACTCTAGAGCGAATCAAACAAACACAAAGTCAACTTCAAGTGCTGCACCCGTCCTAATAACTTCAGATTAGTGCTGGTTGTTATTGTTGAAGTGTAAAGTGAGAGGACTAAAATGTCAATATCAAGTAAATCAGACATAAATAAATAACACATTGTTTTCTTTGTTTTTAATCACATTAACACTCATATATTTATACCAGCTGTATGAAGCTGTGAGATTTGCTGAGCCCTCAAACGAGCACACGTGCAGCGGATGTCCTGTATTTTCATATCACACGAGGCAGAAGCAGAACCATAAATCCATGGTGGTTGGCTGCTATTGGTTTTGTAATGAACATGCCGAGGCCGTAGGAATTTATGGCGCCGCATTCCATAAAAAATACCTGGTTCCTGGTATTTCCAGAATCGACGTTTATGATCGTGATCGAGAAGAATCGTCTGACTGCGAGACAAACACACAAAGAAAAACACAACACACCTTAATCCTCACTCACAAGCCTTGTTTGAAGTTAAATTAAACTTAAATGTAATAATTAAACTTGTGTATGAATGAATCAGTCAGTGATGAAGAGTTGGCGACTGTAAATAAAGATGGAGGATGCGTCTCCACCTCCTTCTGTCGCGAAGCTCCAACAGAAGTTCCAACTGGTATGTAAAGATTAAAGGACCAGTGTGAAGGAACTAGTGGCCTCTAGTGGTGAGGTGGCAGATTGCTCTATGTGGACTGGTCAGTTCTGGGCTTCTGTAGAAACATGGCAATGCAAGTTGGTGATTAAACATTAATGAAATCACTCTAATCTTATTTACGTGAATAGAACAGAACAGAATGCCTTTATTGAGGTTGGTAATTGAACAATAACATTTGCTGTCTATCTCTAAAACGTTGATTTTCTGGTTTCAAGTGTCAAACTTATCGGAACAGACGTCGAGAAGCAGCGATGGGAAACAAACACACTTTCCAAAAGCGTTTTATCGGACTCGTAATGTAATACAAGCTTTTACCGAGCCGCCCTTAATCTCACTTGTATGGATTCACGGTAGAGAAGCGACCCGGGGGTGAGGCAGTGTCTCTGAGCGGTGGAGTGCAGGAGGGCGAGCAGGAAGAAACACATGAACATCACTGAACCTCAGAGCTTCTACAAAATCAATCTGAAAAGCCCGACCTGCTCGGCCAAGTCTCCAAACAAAGTGCTGGCAGTCCGGAGCCACCGGGCAGCAGGCGGGCAGCAGAGACTCTGATGAGCCGGCTGCTTATCGAGGGAGACGCCTTCATGTCTGATGAAGGAATCAAGTCCAGTGATCAGGAAGAAAAGCTGCGTTTTGCTTTCAGCCTCTTATCAAAGGCCATTAGTGGAGTATATTAATATTAAAGAACATCTTACTGGTTCCAGACAAGGCCAGTGTACAGAAACCTGATCGCACCAACGGCTCAGCCAGAGAGAGGCGGTATTGATCATTCATTAGAGCCGGAGCCTCGTCCACTGGTCCCACCACTGGGAGCCACTGGGAGCCGTTCTGCTGAGGCTCGGTATGAGATGGACCTCGTTACAACTGAAGCCGTGTAGCAGGCCGAGGGAATGAGATCCAAACAGATGCACTGATACTGAACGGTGGATTCTAATTACATGATTGGAAAGAAACAATCTGTCTGTAGGAATATTCATTAAACTCGTCAAATGGGAAAAAGGTTAATGGGTCCCAGTTCCAGTTATGAGTCATGCGATCCCACAGGAGCCAAACCCATTAACCGCCTTTAGCTCCGAATATATAGTTTTACTGTGGAGTGTTTTTTAAATGAGTGTTTTTCAGGTCAAGTCAAGTTTATTTATAAAGCACATTTATATTAGAGTCGACCAAAGGGTTGTAAAATAAGAAAAGCATGAACAAAGGCTCAAAACAAATTAAATAAAATAGAGATAAAAGGGTAAAAACTCCTTTGTGATGGAGGTAAATCCAGATCAATGAGACTTGGACAGTTCTTCTCTTGAAGTGAGCAGCCGCTGAGAAGCTCTCATCCAGAAATAAATCACAATATTTCCTGAACTCTTGCCCTGTTCTCAGATCTGTGGCCGTCAGCACTCTGAACCCACCGTGTGCAGTTCAGGGACGGGCTGGAGGTGCGGTTGTTTGCTACGAGGAACACTCTGGCTCTTTGTGAAGCTGCTCTTTAATAATGGATGTTGTGGGACTGCAGATCCCAGGGTGAGGAGGAGGTGGTGGTGGAGGAGGTAGAGGAGGAGGTTGAGGTAGGGACTGGCCAGGTAGAGAGGAAGAGAGGGTGTGAATCGGCTGAACGGAGCATGGAGTTGCATGGACGTAGGGTGACCACATGTTCAATCATTCATGCCCACCCGCCTACACTCTATATCTAAATGCACACAAACATGTAAAATGGCAGCGGTACTGACCCGTGAGCAGACGGGTCGCTGGTGGGTCCCTCCCCCCTGTGGCTGTAAAGCAAAATGGTGGCAGTCAGGGTTGGTTTGATTAGTTCTTGCAGAGGGGGCTTTGCAGGCCCCCCCCCCCTCCAGGGAGCTGCAGGGTCACCTCGGCCTCGCCCGCTTCATATCGACTGGAAGCAGACACGGCAACAAACGCACACATCAATGTTTCACCTGGAGATTCAAGATCAGATACAAATAAAGCAAATAGAGATGAGAATCTTTTTAATTTGTCTTTATACTGGGAATCCACAGCGATGGTGTGATTCCATTTCTGACGTGTTGAGACCCGAGAGAATCTGATGTGTTTAGTAGCTGCAGCGTGTTTTTATTGTGTTTAAACATAAATTCTATTCGGTTAATTAGCGACACTAAATACCTCATAAAACTTTAATGTCACATATAGAAAAGACAGTGCCTTCAGCCAGTGGACACAGGCACTCAGCCAATCAGAGGAGAGCAGCCAAACGCTGTGTTGCTGTTTGTAAGGAATATGTGTGTTTGCTTTAAAAAATAAAAGAGAAAGTATTTGAATAATCCTGGATTCACCCCCTGATTTGGATTTGCATGAAAATTCAATGGGTGTAATCAGTTCTGTAGTTTTTGTGTAAAAACCTGAGCTCCTTAAAACTAGTAAATACTAAATATTTATATGAAAAACAAACAGTGTTTATTTCTCTGAGGTTCGGTGTCGTCTTCCACTTCAGCATTATATCATTTTCAGGTTTCTGCAGTAATGGATCATCAGACCTGTAGATTAGTTTGTAATTTAACCTCCGGTCGACCACAGTTGTAAGAAACAATATGTAGAACTGCTTGTGCACCGAGCTGCAGATTTACAGAATCTGGCCTCGAGTCAAGAGAAGCTGTGACGCTGCCAAAAGCACGAAGCAGCAGCAGCAGCAGCAGCAGCGTCGTGAAAGATTCAACCCACATCGTGAGAATATCACTTTAAAGTAAACAGTGCTGACGCTCTGTGTTCCTCACAGAGAAGAATCTGTCAGGTGTGATTATTCCTGCTGGTGTTTGTCCGACACGTCTTGTTCTGCTGTGTTCTCGTCACAAACAGTTTTTATTTCACCATCAGAGGAAGTTTGTTGTCTCAGTGTCCGTCTTGTTAAGCCGTGGTCGTGTCCCTGGTCTCGCCCTCGCAGGTTCGTGGCGCAGAACGCCATGCGGCTGCAGAAACTGGGAGTGACGCACGTCCTCAACGTGGCGGAGGGCACCTCCTTCATGCACGTCAACACCTGTGCCGAGTTCTACACCGGCACGGGCATCACGTACCACGGCATCAAGGCCAACGACACGGAGAAGTTCAATCTCAGTGCCTTCTTCGAGGAGGGGGCGGAGTTTATCGACAAGGCCCTAGCACACAATAACGGAAAAGGTACGTTTATTCATTTATTTATTGCTATGTGGGACACAGGAGATGATCATGATGAAGATGATGATGATGAAGATGATAGTGATGAAGATGAAGATGATGGTGACGGTCCTGAGCGTCTCAGGCTAAATCTGACCCACTCCTGAGCCCTGCTGTGACACTTTTGTTCTGGTTAACGGAATAAAATAAGAAATCACCAGGGAAATTAGTCTGAAATAAGACATTTGATTTATAAATATTCTTCAGCAGATTAACAGGATTAATCGCAGGAGACTTCTGTGCTGTGACGAGAGAGTGAAGGAGGGAGGAGGATGGAGGAGGAGCAGAAACAGGAGAACTCACCTCCTGCTGCCTGGTTCTGCTGGAGTTTGTTGTGCAACATTATCTTTGACATTTTCTGACCCCTCAGCTTTGAGCAGAGAAAAGGTCACGGCTGCAGGATTTTAATGAGAAACTTTCTCGGTGCATTGTTCATAAGAATCGAATGAAGCCACGAGGTGACAGCGGGGAATTGGTCAGGTCTACAAACCCATTCTGCATCTATGCACAGTTTTATAATGAGAAGCTCTCAGCAGGTTTAATCTGCATGTTCCTTTCAGGTCTATACACATGTGGCACAGATGTTCACTTGGAGTCACGGATCAAATGTTTAGATTTGGGTGGTGACTTGGACAGTGACCTGAAACTGGAGGGGGTCGGTGGAGGCACAAGAAAGAGTGAGTTAACGTATGAATGAAAGAATAAATCAGAAGAGAAGAGAAGGAAGGAAACGTTGGCAGGTAGTGAGTGTCTAACAAGAGGATACAGTAGAATCAACATTGATCTGTGGCAGGGAGCGAGATTAGATACTGAAGAGGTTGTCTCATCGGCAAAGGACAGAGGAGGGGGAGGAGGAGAGGATGGAGGAGGAGAGAAGAGGAGAAGACGTAGGGAGATCTTATGACAGCGGAGAGGCGTGAGATGTGAGCTAACACCAGGGGAGCGACACAGGTCGGTGTTGGGTTCCTGATAAAGTGCAGAATCTGCAGATGTGACCTGAGCCCGACACATCAGCTGCCAAGTCCAATCCCCCCCCCCCTTGAGGTTCCATCTCGTCTTTAAAAGAAAGTTACACACAAACAACACAAACAGGGCTGACAACACAAATACAGGGAACATACATGTTGTGTGCACAGGATGAGGAATCGATGTAAGATGAGGCTGCAGTGAAGATGACTGACTTTGCCGAGTCGGCAGCAGAGGTCAGATCTTGAATTTGCATCTTCTGGCTCAGAAAATGCTTCGCTAGACAAGTTTGCTCACAGCACATGTTCCCCGTGGCTCCTGCTCGCCTTTGTCTCCTTTTGTTTTATCATTTGTTTTTGTCCTGATCATCCACGATGTAGGAATCCTGCACGATTTTCTCATATTTACACAATGAAAACATGTCTTAATTCAGGTAAATGTCAACATGCAGCCATGATACAGATATATTGTAAGATATCTCTGTATCAGATCAATCTTACAGGAGGGTGATGCTAGTCGTGATTCTGTAAATATAATATATAACACCTTATTGTCTCTGTGTCTGTGTCCTGCAGGGAAGGTGTACGTGCACTGCAGAGAAGGCTACAGCCGCTCCCCCACCATGGTGGTCGCCTACCTCATGCTCCGCCACAAGATGGACGCCCGGCTGGCGGTGGCCACCGTGAGGCACAAGAGAGAGATCGGCCCCAACGAGGGCTTCCTCCTCCAGCTGTCCCAGCTGAACAACAAGCTGGCGAGGGAGGGCAAGCTGAACGGCGAGGTGGGAAAACTAAAGACCAAATGATATTAAGAGACCCTCTCCCCCCCCGCCCTCCGTCTCCTCCCATCATGCCTTTCACAGGCCTCAGCTGCTCTCGGAGACTGACCCCACCCCCCCCCCCCAAGACTAAACCAGCACTCATCTGACCACCAGGGGTATTATTCAGAATCACAGACATACACGCATCGATCTGTGTAGATAATTATTCCTCATTCACACACACTGTTTCTTTTCTGAATCTTTGGTCCACGCCTCCCTGCCGCTCAGCGGGGGGGCATCCGTCCGTCCTCTGTCTTCTCTGGATAAAGAGTGTGATCTCAAATACTTCAAACGAATCCCCCCCCCCCCCCCGTTACCTCCTCACCGAGCAGATGTGCAGACGTCTCACCGCTCGCACCTCAAAGCTCTAAATTTCTATCTTTTTTGAGCTGAGCCACTTTAAGCATTCCTCAAGTTCCCACAAGTTCAGACGGTAAAAAACTTTTCCCTGATTTATACATAAAAAAAAAACTTTTAAATACAAGATTATAGCACAATCATTCCATAGTTCTCCACTGCCGGCAGGAGTTCTCTATAGGTTCCGAATAAACTCTCAAGATCTCGAAGGTCCCTGACGCAGAACGTTAAAGACAAAATGAGTCGGATATGTAAATATGGATTAGTCCAAACATTCCAGGAAAACTAAAAGAAAAAGCCCCTTAGAGTTAAGTTTGCCCACACAATCTTTAAAGTCGTCCCGTCTGCAGGGACAGATGATTAATGCACAAACACAGAAACTCACACTCTGCTCCATCAAACTGCAGCTCTGTGTAGAGTTTCAGTTTCGGGCCTCTAGCTTGAAAGCGGTGGCTCAAACAGCAGCTATACGTTTTGTACAAAAAGTTTACGGTTAAACTTGATAAAATACAAAAGTACAAAGGTTGAAATCATAATTATTAACGACATCAGGCGATATCCATATCTGTATCTTATCTCGCTCTAGATGTAAATGATTTCCTTCACGTGAACTTTGACCCCAAACATGTAGACGTTTGCAAATGCTGCCGAATGAGTTTCAGTTTGAAACCGTAGTGTTTGGAAATCGATTCTCTTGCTGATTGGTTCTTATCCGTCAAAGCACCCCCCCCTCAGTTTCACCGTTGTTATTTCCTCGTGTTAGAACTAATCGTGTCCGTCAGCCGCCTTCGAACTCGAGGCCTGAGGTGTTAGAGAGCCGGAGGAAGTCGCCCACCTTCACCTGGAAGCTCCAGTCATCACACCAGAGAGTCGTCCACTGCCAGTTCATCCACACACCGAGGTCCACACACCTGTCTCACCCTGAGGAGTGTGTGTGTGTGTGTCTGTGTCGTGCAGTAATTTAACACACACACACACACAGGTTCAAACGCCTTCTTTTCGTATGTACGTATCAAAGCATTGCAATATATGTCAATACTCCCATCAGATATATATAGAATGTAATCACATATAAATATGACTATTCCGGCTGTGGTTGTTACATATAGTTGAAAAGTACATTTTGAGTGACATTGTATTTAGTACTGGGCGTGAACACTGTAAACTAGACCTCGTGCCGGGGGGGGGGGGGGTGATTGAAGCTGTTTTAAACCCCCCCCCGCCTCGGGTTAGGGTTAGTTCCCTCGTGTGACCGGAGAGAAGAAACAGGAACTAGGTTGTCTCACCTCATTAATGGCACTATTTACTCCTCCTTGGATATATATCTGTATACATATGAATATATACGTGTATACTGTATATACATATTTAAGTGTTGACATATATGAATGTATGAGCAATGTGTCTATAACGTGTAGGTATTGTCAGTATGTCCTAATGTATCATATAATATTTGTATATGACATCACAGAGTACTCCCATTACTTGGTTTCACAGTGAGTTACATGTGCATTGATATTCAGATATGATCGCTGACCGCGGGGGGGGGGGGGGGGGGGGGGGGGGGGTTTGGAGCTCAGCGGGGAAACTGAGGACATCGTGTTTACGCAGGTTTTTTTAAGTTTCAGACGCCATAACTACCAAGATGCAGGTGGCAGCAGTGGATGCTAACGGGTTAGCCTGCGAATCGTCTCTGTCCTCGGAATGTCGCGGAGTCTGTAGCCGAGGGACGAGATTCAGGGGCCGGACGCTTCCTCAAATGTCGTCCAGACATATAAGACCTAAAAACAGTTTCAATGTTTGGGTTTTTTGCGGAGATATGTTCTTCTCGTAAGCCGGACGGTCCAAAAACATCGGTCCAAAATATCGTCGTTGTCCCCAGAGGCTGATCCGTCATCAGCTGACAGCTCCTCAGATTGTCCTGCAGATGATGTCCCGGCCGAGGACACGCTCATGCTCATCATCTCCTCATGTTTGCTTCGGGAACATTTTATTTCTTTCCTGACGGGAGTTTTCGGGGGGGGCCCGTTCACACCTGGTCTTAACGTCCGTCCTGAGACACCCGGACTTTGCACCGTCCCCTCGTGATCACTCCTGACGGATGTGAACACTGGGTCTGAACGTGGTCCGGCTCTGAGAGAGAAGTGATTCTCCAGCTACACTTCACATTTCAATGCAGTGTTTTTAAAAGTGATTTGTTTACATTAAGCCGGCTGCAGACTCTCCACCAGGGGGCGCCGGGCAATCATTGTAGACAGAGGACGTTGCACCTTGTTTAATTAATTATATTATACTTAATTAAATAATTTTAATCAAATAACTTTTAATTAAACATCCTTTGGCTTCAGACTATTGGTTAAACAATTATTAATTTCACTATTTTCTGATGTTTATCGACCAAACAACCGATCTGTGAGATGAGGAAACAGTCAAATTATCTCATGATATATATTTACTATCTTATATTATTTCAGTGGGAAAAAATGCCATTTTTCATGCTGCGTGTTTATACAGAAATCAGTTCATATACAATCCAACCTGTGAGAACATGCATTGAAACGTCCAGTGGTGCTGTGACCTCTTCCTCGGAGTCTCCTGCAGGGGGCGTCCTCTCATTTCATCATCTCACACCCTTGAAAATCTCTCAGATCTGAAGCATCACAAACACTCAAACACCTGAAATCAGAGGAATCCGGCGCAGTCGTTCGAATCTGAGAGCGTTTTCAAGAGTTACCCAGCGCATGCGTCGCTCTGGATTCTCCTCATCACCTCATCCCGAACCCCAAACCACACAAACTCCTGAGCTGTCTCTTTTTTAAACAATAAAACAAGGAAAACTCTACAGACAGAGAACCACTGACCTCCGAGCCCAACGACACACACACCAACATTGTGCCAAGCGACCGACTGTATTGTGCAGAAGCCATTTTGTACGTTGTTTGTGATCGGCTCTGTTGTCTTTATAGACGAACGGGGGGGGGGAGGGGGGTCTCACTCATCTGAATGTTTCCATCTTGCTCTACGATACGGCCCTCCTTCTGGAAAACTCGAAAAAAAGCAACAACTAACTTTCCACAAGTTGGGAAACAGTACATGTTTGAATTGGCTCCAGGACGAGGGCACGTACTCTACAGCATCAACTGCCGGCTCCGCCCTGCTCATCGATTCAGCCATCGACTGCTCTGGTCTCGTGAGGAAGCCGCGGTGGAAGTTTTCTGTCAAAACGATTTATTGACCAGTTTGAGCCTTTTACAGATATATGGGTCGGTATCAGCTTTTATTGTTTGCTGATGTGAAAACGTTGATTTCACAGATTGTAATATCTCAAACCTAAATAACGTGTTTTTCCACAGCTTCTTGAAAACGACATCTTACAAATCGTTGGCAGTTTAAAAAAGAAAAACATGTATATCGGCCTGTATGTCAGTATCAGACATTTTCTACTCCCTCATACTGGGCTTTGTTCTTTGAGGTTTAATCAAAGTGACAAACAGAAAACTTCCAAGATGGCTGCCCTCCTGGCTCCAGTCTACTTTATGCATTGAGTAACAGACAAACACTGCCACCTGCTGTTCAACAAATCTCGTGGTTTTTTGCACAAATCTCTTTTTTTTTAAAAACAGCTGATTGACATCGTGACGATCCAGCCCCTCGTGTTTCTTCTTCTCTGTCTGTGAAATGTAGCGTCAGTGTAAAGTTTCTTTTGAACAAGGTACCAGCATCACTTTGTGGGTTATACTCCAGGTACTTTATGTATTATCGAGAATGTCAAACGTGAAATGCCATTTATGTATATTGTTATATATACCGAGTATGTAACACGCACTAAAGCAAACGTGGATTTCTGCATTTTACTGTCATAACTTGCCTATTACAGTATACAGGTTGTTGGGTTGTGTGTGTTCAGAGTTGAAAGTGCATTTTCTTCTTGAGCTTTTTATTTCCATTTGTCCTGTTGCAACGGACTTAAGCTGATTCCATGTTTATTATTTTGGCTTTTCTAATAAAGATGGTGTTTTTTTTTTGTACCATTGGAAACTGAACTTTCCGCACACGTGTGATTGTGATTCTCCAGCTAAGTGTCATCATCCCTGTTGTTTTAGGGTTAGGGTTTATAAGGTAATAGTAGCCGGACCTGGGCCCAGGCTGTAATTGTGATTCATTCACGGTGCTTGTTTAAACCCGAGTTACCGGAGCAGAGAGCGGGATTGAAACCATCGAGCACCGAGCCAGGTAGTCGTGTTCTTCATCACGGAAGAGAACAGTAAATTGACTTACAAATCATTTCCTGTGATTTCCTTGTTCCCACGAGGTGCGGCTCGGCCATCTGCGCCGAAGTAGGCAAACGGCCTGACGCGCTAAGAACCCTCCGTAAGTGACAGTTGATATCTGACATCATGGAAAACCCATCTGGCTGAACTTATCTCGAATTGCCCATGATGCAATGAGCCCCGTTCATCTGGTTCTCCTGAGGGCGTCCAAACAAACACTGGAAATCACTGCTTGGCCCAGGTAGAGCGCTGACTCCAGATCTGTCATCGTCTCCTGGCTCCCATCCTGACAAACGGCCTAAAGCAGGAGCTCCAGCACAAATCAGCCGACTCGTCCCGGAGTCCGTCACACTGCTCTGGGGGGGGGGGAAGCTGTAGCGGTAGTGGTTCCACGTCCATTCGTCTCCAACTCCGACATCCAGGGACAGCAGAGCCCCCCCCCCCCCCCCCCCATCCCCACCCAAAGCCTTACAGATAAAGTTTAGTTGGTGTATCTCACTTCACGAAGCAGGAAGGTGTCGGCTCTCTTCAGAACGAGACATCGATGAAGTTCACTGGATTTTAAACTTGCAATGTTGTTTTTTTCTTACCTTGGAGAAGTCCCTTCTTTCTTATGTTAAAGAAATAAATGGCCGAGGTATTAACATCTGATCACGTGTGGTTTGTACCTGTGACGTCCAGGAAAAAGAAGGATTTGAGTTTGAGGAGATAAAGTATCTACTGTACTATAAAAGTCTGGCTATAATCTTTTTTCTTTCTTCTTTCTTCTTCTTAAGTGCATTTGAAATGGTTTTATATTTTAAACCAGTTTATCTTTTATTTTCCCAGTATCGAGAGGACACATTGTTCAAGAGGGGATGTTTTCTGAGGCCTCCGTGACCTTTGACCTTAACGGTTTAAAGTCCTACCAGTTAATCCGTGAGTCTAAGTGAACATCTCTGCTGAAGTTGAAAGGATCTCTCTTGAGGTTCACAAGGTAAAAACAGGTTTCATAAGGTCACAGTGACCTTGACCTTTGATCAGCAGATTCTAATCAGTTCGTCTTTGAATCCTCAAATCAGGTCTGTCCCATAAAAACTGTTCATGTTTCAAGAAGTGATTCAAAAACAGGTAAAGTGCTGGAAACAGGCCTCAGGGTCCTGACAGTAAACCCCTGGTCCTCCTGAGTTCAAGCACATGAACATCGGAGTCAAACAATGACGACACAGTTCAGAGAGCTGGTAGCACGGACCTCAGTTCCTTTGTGCTGCTGCACATCTCCGCCACTAGATGGAGGCAAACACCTGCTCGAACTCCACTTTAAACTGCCATGAGGAGGAATGACACATTTAGAGGAACGGAGAGGAACAGAGGGAGTCAGAGAAAGTCAGGAATGACATCAGGAGTGGGAATGAGATGACAAAGCGAGAGGAGAGCAGAGAAAAAAGCTATTTTATGTTCCACAGGCCCGGACACCCTCCACCTGTGATGGAGCTCTGTCGCAGCGTGGCGTCCAGCAGGGTCAGCGAGGAGGGGTCAACTCCCTTCTACCTTCTCCTCCTGCACCGCGGTCCCCTCGCACACCCCAATTACCGCCGGCCAGCTGTGTGGTCCCTCAGGGGGCCCCAGTAAACCAGGGACCTCCTCCCTGCTCTGGCTGGATTCAAACCGCCGCTGCGAGTTGAGCGTTTTCAAATCGATGTGGTATGAAAAAAGGGGGGTGGATAACGGAGGAGGTATCGAAATCCCTGCATTTAAAAAATAAGCTCCAGACCTCTGGGCCTGCACGTCGGTAACCGGTGTCTGATTCTGACGGAGAAACATTCCAGGTCCAGCTCCTCCAGCCGGGAGACGTGAGGGGCAGGAAGTAGCTGGAGCAAAATGGAGGGATTATGTGTTGCGGCAGGTTATAGGTCCCACTCGGGCGTTTATTTGAAGGAATCCAGGAGGCTTGTTTCTGAAATCTCATCAATAATGCTCGCAGGCCTCAGTGTGATGAAGTGCCATTTATTCCAGCTATGTGCAGCTTTAAATATTTATGGCCGAGGCCGGAATCCACGCAGACGACTTCCTGTTTGCACCGGTGGCATTTTAATTATTGACTCAGGATGGAAACATCACCGTCATTTTTTAAATTGTCAGACTTTCTCCTGCAGATGAAAGAGTTTCCCTGCATCATCGTGTCGTGGCTCAGAGTCTCTCATCCTGTGTGAATAATGTGGCTGGAAGCTCGTGTGTGATTCTTGTTTATCGAGGGAAATGAGTCATTGATTTCCAATCAGTTGCAGATATTTCTACCTCCACGAACCGTAATCTCAGCAAATATGAAGTTATCAGTTCCCTTTGAAACTTTTATTGCTTGTTGACTCATTTGCTCCGGGCTCGCTGACGTCCACATCGATTTCCAAACCACCAGTCGATTGCATTTTTCTTTTTCTTCTTCCTCCCCCGTGTTTAGGGTTCATCAAACTACTTAAAATATGATTATAGTCCTCAAATATGCCTGCCTGTAATTTCTCCCTTCCCTCCTCATATGGGCGATTCCTCTTTCAACTTCGCTCTCTCTTCTTTAATGGCCTTATCAAATAGAAAGCATATGATGTTCCCCCTTTAAATCCTCCTCCTAATATCCCACGTTCACATCCGAGGAGGGTGGAGAGGATGGAATTACAGGAGGGCGAAAAGGGAGAAATGCACATCTGCGACGCAGCACTAATTATTAGGAAATGCTGAGAACAAGGGAGAGCGAGGGAGACGGAGAGAGAACGAGCTCTGGAGCTGAGCGATCCTCAGATCCTCTTCCAAGCGCCTGTGCCCGTGGTGGTGCTGCCTGTTTCATCTCCGTCCCTCAGGCCGTGGTTTACTGCACTTGCTGTGTGCGTGTGTGCGTCCTGCAGCGTCCAGCGTTTACACATCAAACCCGAGCAGACATGAGGAGAACAAGCTGCCGTGGCACAGAGACACGAGCCGGGGAGAGGAAGACTCTGGAGGTGCTCGGTTTGTGGTGAAGAAACAAGGAGACAAACTTCACGGGGGGGGGGGAAGCGATTGATTACTGCGGAAGGAACAATGTCCCGAGCTGAGCCATAAACCAAAAAACATGCTGATCGAGAGCCGGTGGCTGCGGTTTGCAAACGGGGACGTTTAATAACTGTGGAAAGTTTTCAGGCGACATTGTTGAAACACAGGCCTCGTGCTCGACTGTGAAACAGACTTTGCAGCCGCACTTAATTGCAAAGGGCTGCACATCATCAAGCCGCCGTGTCACCTCGATGCTTCTCCGACTCCACGATCATCCAGTCGCCGTCAGGGATGAAATGAAAGTTTCCCACTGAAGATAAGTTTTTAACGCAGATAGAAAACTCTGGATCGTTCACTGCTCGACCTGTTGGGCCTGTTTTCTGGTCTTGACGTTTAACTTAAGCTGCTCCAGATGGGCTGTACCACTCACTTAGCATCACCTGCTCAAAGTTAACTGCCCCACATTCATAGCACAGTCGCCTGCTGAGCCCCCACGCTGCAGCAGCTCATTAATAAGAGCGTTATTTTTCTGTTAGTCACGTTTTGCTTTTTAATAAGTTCACCTGAGTCACCGTGAAGGTTTTTTTCACCTTATTCAGAAAAGGCCGCTTTTCAGTTTTGACAGGAAGTGAAGCTGCGTCCTGTGCGTGAGGAATCATAAAGGTGTCATAAGTACACTCGCCTCATTTATCGTAAATATATGCGCACAAGTGTGTGAGTCCACGTTATGTATTCTTACATCACAGTGAGCACACAGCTCCTCTGTGCACACGGATCCACCCCGAGCTTCTTCTCGTGGAGTAATCAGTCTCCGAGGCGAAGCGAGCGAATGGTCCGTTGCCACATCCTCTTGGCCGCTCTGTGAAAACACTCCTGTCCTCGATGCATGCGAGCGTCTCGATCCAGAGCAGCACACGTGTGGTCAGCCTCTGTGACGAGCTGCATGAGAGCAGCGCTTCAGCACAGGAACAAAAATGGCTGGACCTTCTCCAGGAGCTGCAGGGTGGGTGGGCCTGGAACTCACGTGGAGCTGCAGCACCTTTACACGACTACAACCCCCCCCCCCCCCCCTTTAATGGACTCTGCTTCTAATTAACCTCTTATTTAAAGATTAAGGTGCACGAGCGTCAGATTATTCTCACGTGCCCGTTATCTTGTTTTATTAATCTTGTAAAACGGACGTAAAGTTGCAGCAGATTCTCCAAAGAGCTGCCGAGCCTGCTGCTGCTTTCATGCTCAATTTAAACACCTCGCAAAGCATTCTGGGAGATATGACGGCGAGGAGGAAATGTGCGGGCGTCGCAGAGGAGCAGCAGCAGCAGATTTTGACACCTTCATATATCACTTGTACAGATATTCTCATAAGACACATCACTTTTTTTTACAGCTTGCTAAAACACTTGTCAATCCCTCTCTTGGCACCTGATGGTCCGGCAGTGTTAATGTATGTAACCAGCACACAGACCATTACAGAGAACATGGAGGAAGACTGGGAGACTGTATTTGACTGAACTAAGACAAGTGTACTTCTCATATCAGGCTAAATCTAAATCTAAATCTAAATCTAAATCTAAATCCACCATTACATCAGCAGCAGGGTGCAGGCAGGGAGAGGTTATGTTTTCACCCCTGTTCGTTATCGTTTGTTTGCTGACGCAAGATTACAAAACAGTTTCAGATTACCACTAAACATTTGTTATGGGTGAGGAAAGATCCCATAAAAGTTTGGTGCAGATCTGGATCCAGGAATTTGTTATTACCGTCTTTCACATTCTCAGATTGGGCGTTTTTTTCCTCCTTTTCACTGTTTTCCCAGAAAAAGAATAAATGATTGTTGATCTGAAAAAGAAAATAAGGGAAGTGATGTCTATGAGTGTGTGAGCAGCCTGGTGCAGATTAATCGAATTCAAGACGGGTGTTTGTGGAGGTTCGTTAAGAGACCAAGTAAAACCAGTTTGAACCATTTAACTTGCCCAACTGGATTTGGACACTCTTATCTTAGATATGTCTTAACTACGCAACGATGCATTCAACACACTTTGTTTTTGTGTTTGTTAGAGACACACAAACACGCAGATGGACTTTGTGCAGCCGGATCATTTGTTGGTTAATTTCTGCAGCTGCTAGGAATAGCACCTGCGGCCGGCTGGCAGGCAGCGTGCCGGTGGTGAGCGGTGTGCCGGGAGGCTCGGGCTGGTTAGCAGACAGCTTAGTGTGGTCTCTGAGGTCTGGCCAGACCCGTTCCCACAGCTCCCTCTCCCTGGCTGCGAGGCTGTTTCGATGGGCGTTCTTTCTATTTTGATGCTGAAAAGCCCAAAGACAAACAATGGAAATGGCTGGATCCTGATTCATAGCAGCCAGGGTCAAATCTCCCGGTTTCCCCGTGTGGAAACCACATGAGAGATCAGAGGGGAAGAAGAATCCCACTTTGGACTTCTGGGCTTATCACGTCTCAGCGAGAGCTCGCCGGCAGCAGTCGTTCAACTCCCGGTGACCTCCTGCTCCTCCGGAGGCACCGGGGGGGCGGCGGCGAGCAGACGAACGCTTTCTGCCAACGGCTCGAAGTCAAGAAAAACGAAAATACTAATTACTGGCACCCAGGGGGGGCTGTCATCCATTTTATAATCTTTGTTGTCACACTTGATTCTCTTCCTCATGTGTCCTCAGTCTGTTGCACGAGGAGAAGATCGGGACTTTCTCTCTCCAGCTGAACATCGTTTTATTATTTTAATTAATGCGACAATGCACAGATTTGGTTCTGGAAAGAGTCGTGTGATAGATCAGTGGTGTGGGGGGGGGGAGCCCCTCACACGGAGGGATATACAAAGTGATGCAGAGCAGAGCCGCCGCTCGGCCAATACTGAAACTCTTTCATATACGTCCAGAGTCGACGCAGCAATCGATCAACTCCAGTCCTCTACGTTGTGTTTTCTCAGTTTTAGATTCTGGATATGAACGGAAAGGAAAAATAAAAATACACATTTGTTTAAGTGGATTTTAGACAGGGATAGTTTCACTTTAACATAGAGTAGTGATACATTTCAAATGAAAAGTGCAAGTTAAAGGTGAGAAAAAAATGTTCAGGTCCAGATGTGATTCGGTCTAATTGAAGAATTGAGCTGAATCTATCCACATGTGCTGAGATGTAAAATCTAGATACAAAAAAATCTGGATAACATTCTGAATGTTAACATAAAACCACAGATTTTCTAGAATATCCTGTAACTTAATCTGAGATGTGTTCATGTCAGACTTCACACGTTCTTGTACTTTTGAATCCCAATTTGTAAAAAGGAAGCATTGCAATTTCTTTATATATAGATCTATATATATATAGATCTATATATACAGTTTTTTACAGCTTTTCAAATCAAATTACACTATGAAAAGAATTGTGTAAAATTGAAATGTGACATTCGATGCCACCTTTCACTCCCTGACAGATTCACCTGAAACTCAATACGAAGTTTCCTCGGCCCAGAGACTCGTTAGAAACACACTCAGTCATAATGACATGGGAGGAAAAAAAAAAAACATTTTCCAACTGAGGGGCTAAAGAAATATGATAATTTCACTCACGATGATCCATGTTTCACGACGTCAGCTCGGTGAGGGTCACAGTTCACTTCACACAATGCGTCACTATTTGCTTCATTAAAAAAACAGGCCTGCTCGCTCTAACTCATGAAGCTCTGACTCTAATATCTTCCTGGGGATCGGTGTGGAAATAACCCAGAAGGTTAAAATCTCTTTTGCATAATTGCAGCAGACACACTGTGAATAATTTACCCTCAAACTCAGTTAAATATTGCAGCGTTTTCCACACAATCTGCGTATTTAGTTTCATTGGCCTGGAACTGAGAATTCGCTCCTCACCTGTGAGATCGAGCTCTTTGACGTGTGCCATATATCCACCAAGCACTGAGGGGGGGGGGTGGGGTGGTGGGGGGGAGCTGGAGCCTTTGGTTTATGGACTGAAAACAGTTTGTCTCCATTTCCATAAATAAATTAAAAAAGATGACTCTGCAGTGCTGGAGGCTCTTCTGCAATCTGGTGAGCATCTGATTGTTATTTGGGCCTCGTCGTGCTGTTATCATGACGCCGGGCCCCGAGGGCTCCAAGCACAAAACCCAGAGAGTTCTAAAATTAAGCCTGTGACTGACATCCGTCGCAATGTCGGCGAGAAAGTCTGTAATCAGAGCTGGCTTTGTGTCGACAGTGGGACCATCCATCGCTCCGGAATATAAAAAAACAACCTTCTGGCTCGACCTCAGAGCTGGAAGGTTGGAGACAATAGGAGGGAAGAGCTGTCTATTCTGGTTACTCGTGAACCTCTTGGCTCGCGGCTGGAGAATCATGCTCAACATCAGAGTTTATCAGAGTTCCAGCAGCAGCCAAATCAACACAAACATGAACCGTTCTCTCGTAGATTTGATACCTGTTGATCCTGATGAGTCGGTGGATCGATCCCGAGCAGCCGCCTCATCCCGTGTGAAACGTGTCCGTGTGTTTTCCACATGTTGGCAGTCGTCAGACCCTGGGACCAAATCGCTCATTAACACGGCTAACGTCTTCCCACCGGCTCCTCAGCGTCATCCCAGCTGCTGCCAATGTCATAAAATATGCCTGAAGAAGAATTAGTAAACAGCCAGAATCTCAGCTTGAAGAGATTTTTTTATATTTTATGACACACGCTCAAAAAGCTCTGCAGCCGTCTCTCCAGTTCCCGAGTTCTACCTGGACACGTGACGGCCGAAGAACCCGGCGCTTTACGAGAGTTTAAACTTTTACTTTTACCAAATATTTCTTACAACATTGATTAAAATGTGTAAACAGTTATTGCTCCGGGGAAACAAACCCAAACAGAATTATCACCCAGTTTTACAATTTCATTTACGGCCTCTCGTTAACACCATTCGCCAATGCCCGACTTCGAAATCCAAGATGGCTGCCCTCTTTATCAAGATGTTTATTAGCAGCTCTTTCTTTAAATGTGTCAAATTACTGTCTGTAGTCGTGTTAAGATGCGTGAAATTACACGTGATGCGTCTTTACGAATGGGTTTTGCTAACAATGGCTAGCTAGCTAACGTAAACTGTTCAGATTAGCGACTGGCTAAAGGAAACGTTTACATAAATCAACGTTTTTCAAAAAGGAGCTCGAAAACCAAAACATGGTTCAGTGGAAAGTGGCTTGAATCTGTTTGTGTTGCCGACATATGGTTTGTAATCATTTGCTAACATGAGAAAACAAAACAACTTTACAGGGTGATTACATGTCAACAATGTTTGTTTCTTCTTCCCTAAAGTGGTTAAAAAATAAATAGCGTTTAGCTCGATAATGTTTTATTAGACAATAGCCAAAACCATAAAAACCAGATAAAAATAAACATTTTCCAGATTAAGCAACGATTCTTTTTTTTAAACTATCGGTCGAACACACACTTCAATCATTGTGGTAAAACTACAACAACCAAAAAAGGAATCGAACGTGACAACTGAAATTCCTCAAAGCCTCAAAGTCGTTTCTTTGTCGTTTCAACTTAACGAGACGTCGACCACAACAAACGGATCTGTTGTTAGTTTCCTGTGGAAGAAAAATAATACTGATCTCGATAAACCAACATTATTTAGGCCTCATCTTTACAGGGTTATTCTTTTTAATGCAGCGTTATCCAGTTGACGACCAGTTGGCTGCAGCTCCAGACCCTGATTCGAGGCTTGAATAAATGATATATGATTATGGAAACATCTCTGAACCACAAATGATCGGGTACAACATGTGTCAAAGAGACGATATCGACCAAGATAATCCCTCCACGTCCCCGGCTCCCTTTCTTCTCCCGAGAGCCATTCTTCTGAATTGCCCCTGCTCAGCATAAAGAGCTGGACATTTTTAAAGAGGGGCCACTTTGATGCTAATGAACTCTAATCCCATCATTTCCCCCTTCAGAGGATTTGTGTGTTCTCCCTGAAGAGGGCAGTGTTTGAGTGAGAGAGCCTCCATCTGTCAGCACTCATCAAACCCCCGGGATGCCAGGAAAGTTGGAGGAGAGCGCACACGACGTCCTCGGTGCATTTTCATCTTATTCAAACCAGATCCGAGGATGAGGAAGATCGGCTTCTCCCTGTGAGACGCTCTGGTGTCGAGCGGGAGGAAGCAGCTTGTAAGAGGTCAGCGGATTCCTGCAGACAGATGAAGATTTGTGAAGATGGTCATTATAGTTTGAGAAGTACAACGCTGGGTAATGAGGCATTAATGATGAACTCGTGCAGGAGGAGGAGGATGTTGCAGCGGTGGAACAGCCTCGTTCCTCTGCTTCGCCCTGAGACTCGGTCCAAAATAAACCAGCTTCAGAACAAAACATAAAAAAAAGAAAGAAGCCTGAATGCTTTGGAGACACGTCATCCAGCGGAAGTCATTAAGAAGGAGGAGAAGATGCATTTGTTCACTTAATTCCAACGACAACAGCCCAGTGAGATCCTGTGTCTCACGCTTCACATTCACTGTTTCTCTCCCTTTTTCTCCCCCCCCTTTTTTCCATCTATCCTCTCATCTCCTCCTCATCACATCTTCTTCCTTTCCTCCCCCATTCCACCTCCTCTCCCCTCAGAGTGTCTTTATCGTCCTCTCGTCTTCTGTCATTCTGTCTCTCGCCTCCCCCTCTTATTTTCTCTTTTATCTCTCCCTTCCTTTTTCTCCTCCTCACTTTCTCCTCTTCTTTCTTCTGCTTGATGTTCACCCTTTCCCCTCTTTATATACTTCTCCTCTAATTCTCTCTTCTTCCCATGTTTTTTAAACTCCTCTTCTCTCCTCTCCTCTCAATATTGCCTCCTCTTTTTTACCCCCCCCCCCCCCAATTTTTTTCTCATATTCTCTTATTTCATCTTCTCTATTTTTCTTCTTCTCTCATCCCCCCTTATCTCACCTCACTTTTAAATCTCTCCTATTTTAATCTCACCCTTTTCTCTCATATCCTGTTTTCCACATCTGCTTTCTCATCTCGTCTATTTTCTTCATGCTCTTATTTTCATCCTTCTTCTCCTCTCTCCTCACTTTTTCCTCTTCCCTTTCTTCTCTCCTATTTTCTTATCACACTTTCCCCCTTTCATCCTTTCCTTTCCCTCTTTATAACCTCTTCCCCTCCATCTCTTTTATTCCATCTCCTTTCCTCTTTCTTTTATTTCCCTCTCCTCATCCACTGCGGCTCTTTTCCTCTCATCACTTTTCTCCCTCTCCCTTCCCCCCCCCCCCCCCTGTTTTTATCATTTCCCCTCCTCTCATCTCTCTGTCATCTCTCCTGTTTTATTCTCACCCTTTCCCTCCCTTTAACAACTCTTCCCCGAATCTCTCCCCACTCTCCTCTCCTCCCTTTGCGCACGCACCCATCTCTCCCCACCTCCTCGTTTCTCAATGAATCCTTCTCCCAGGTTGGACCCCTCCCACTTCGTGTAAGCACTTAATTGTCAGTCTTGACGAAACTTGCGTGAAAGCTTAAATACCGTGCGCGCCCCTGTCTTTCTCTGAGGGTTATCTCTTGTGCGTTAGTGTGTGGAGGTGCCAGTGCGTCTTCTCCTCCTTCTTCCACCTCCTCGTGCGCTTTGGCTCGTTCCGTGCCGCTGACCCAGCAGCATGCAGGTGTCTGTGGCCCTCCTCGTCTCCAGCTCCGCGCTCCTGCTGCTCCAGGGATGCTGCTCCGCCGTGAAGGGATGGAAGGGACTAAAAAACGACGCCACGGAGATTTTACCGGAGTACCGAGAAAATACCCGGACGCCCCAACAGGACGCGAACCTTCCGCAGGCGAGCAACGGCCGAAATAACACTGTGAATAACCGGGCGAAGAACGGCGGAAGAAACGTAAACGCAGTCTCCTTCAGTGAGTATCCCGTAGAATTATATGTTTCAAGTTTGATGTGTTGAGAAAGAGAGGAAACTGAAAGCAGAAGATCGAGAATTAATCGTGCGTAAAAGTGCGTAAAATGGTTTAAAAAAGGGCTCAGTGGGTTTATTGGAAGATTTTACGCGTAGATGTCAGGACACGTTTCAGGTCAGAATCAGTCAAACATTTGGCTTTAACAAGAAACCACATGTGAAGTGAACATGACAACTTATATAATAACAAATAGAGGACGAATTGAATTTAAACTCCTGCAATATTTAGAACTTTAGGTTTAGGTTTTGGGATTTTTGTCAAAGAAAATATTTTTCACATTAGTTAGATTAATTTAAGTGTCAGTGATGTGTTAAAAAATCTTAAATTAATATTTTATAGTTCTAAGAAACATTTACACGTTCTTCAGTTTCTGTAGTTTTCTTTTCACAGAAGGAAAAAATTGTTAATTTACTTATTTTCAGTTAATTAAAATAATAAAATCTGCTCCTAGAATAAAAGGATAATTTAAAAACACGTTTAATTCAACACAACCCGACTTAAAATCGCTGAAATTCAACCTTTCTTTTGAATCTGACTTATTTCTCACTGCGGTTCCCTGATCACCAGCAGCTCTGCTCCGGGGGAAACTGTTTCCTTTCTCAATCTGTCGAGTCGCGGGTGAAGAGCGGCGCACACACACATTCTTGTGGTTTCTTCCCCTGTACACAATTTGAAGTGGGGCATTCACAGAGACGTCAGGGCGTTTGTCTTCCAGGTTATTTCCTTCTCTCTTTAAACTATTAGTCAAGCTCTACTTACAACACAACTATTTGATTGCAACAACATGTCCTGAATGGAAAAAAGCCACAGATTGTTCTAGAGGACAACCTACAGGAGTCTTTTTGGGAAATTGTCTTAAACACCGGCTTTGAGAATGATTCCCACCTGTGACCACGTGAAGGTGGATGTAAGTTAATCTCACACTTGTTCTCTCCGAGTCAAGACGGGTGGTGTGATGTTGTTGCTTTCACTTAGATCAAGGCCACTCAAATAGGGGATGAAAGGAGAAGATGATTGAGTGCATTACAATAACGATGGCTGACGGGGGGGGTTAACAAATGATAATCTGTTAGTGAGACTCAGGAGACGGGACGAGGAATCACATGATTCGATGCAAATCCAGAGACCAAAAAACATCTGAAAAGAAAAAAGCATCCTCCTTGTTTTCATACGGATGAGCAGCAACATGTGTTGAGTTTCACACAGGGAGGCAGAAATCCTCCTGGATCATTCTCCTCATCAGCCTCTTGGCTTGTGTCCTGGGACGGCTCCTCATGGTCCCTGGGGGGGGGGGGGGGGGGGGGGGGGGGGGGGGTCTCAGCCGAGGCTCTGACCAGTGCCTGGCCTGGCTCCAGTCCTCTCCCAGGGCTCGTCTCTCTCTCTGCCTGGGGAGATGAGCAGCTCACGCATCTGTACAGTAGTGAAGTGTGTGAGGCTGTTCCTCTCCAGGCCACCCTCATTAGTCATTATTATTTTACAGGCTGACAGACGAGAGCAGGGAACAAGACAAACCTGACTTCTTTTTTTTTAGACACGGTGCTAACTGGTGCAAACCGCTTTCCAGTGCGTGCTGTTTGATGCCGTGTCCTCCTGTGGTCCCCGTCGGTGGCGGCCACAGAACAACACTGGATCAGATTCTCATGTGGAGAAGTCACCTCACATAAATCCTTTTGTTCAGCCCTCCTCCTGCCAGAGAAAGCCACAGAGGAAAACAGATCCCTCTCCGAGTGTATCATTTCTTAACCGACGGTTCCGTTGCCCCCTTTTGTTTAAACGCTGCTGCTTGTAAAGAAAGAAAACAACACACACACACACACACACACACACACAGGACAATAACTCATGCGTCCGGCTGTTAAAGAGCCGAGGCTGGACTATAGGATTACAGGCCGAGTGTGTTGTCTCAAATCAGTCTGGCAGATGTCCAGCGTGTTCAGAGCTGTACAGTCGCAGCACGGCCTTAAAATAACCAGACAGCTATTTACTCTTCCGACACCACATACATTTCCTGAGGGCCGGCGCTGAATGCCAGCTTTTCCTTCCAGCCCAAACCTCCATTAGGGTTTTGATTGAGCTGTTTAATGGTCCTCTGGTCTGGATTTGCTATCAGCTGATTGCTGCCAGCTGGATTTCCTCGTCAAGCCCCACCGTCGGCTAATGATCGGACCACGAAGGCGATTCAGGGACTCTGATATGATCTCACTGGCTTGAATCTGGACTTGAAAACACAAACACATTGTTGAGTTATGTGGGATTTATGAAAGAACATGTTTTTTTGTGTTTCACCGGGTATCAGATGAAATGTTGAAAATAAACGATTTCTGGACCGAATGAACAGAACCAGAGAAACCAGTGCTCACGCTGGACTGGGACAGAGCTGCAGCCCTGGAGCAGTTAACCTGTCCACTCCAGCGTGCCGGCATTTCAAAGTGTTTGTTTTGGGCCGACGCCATGAGAGTAACCGTGATATCCTGCTCCCCCCCCCCCCCCCAGGTGCCGCGGAGCTGAGCTGCAGGGAGCTGCGTTCCACCCGGTACATCACCGACGGATCCTGCCGCAGCGCCAAACCCGTCCGGGAGCTGGTTTGCTCGGGCCAGTGCATGCCGGCTCATCTCATGCCAAACACCATCGTCCGCGGCAAGTGGTGGAGGAGCAGCGCCTCGGACTACCGCTGCATCCCGGCACACTCCCGGACGCAGAGGGTCCAGCTGCAGTGTCCCAACGGCAACACTCGGACTTACAAAATCCGCGCGGTCACCTCCTGCAAGTGCAAACGCTTCAGGCCCCACCACAACCAGTCAGAGGCCAAGGAGGTGCCGAAGACGCACCGCGGCAAGAAGCACGGCCGCTCGGCTCAGGACCGGAAAAAGAACAACACGCCGCTGGTGGGAAACTCGTACTGACGCAGCTCGGCAGCATCTGAGGACAAAAGACTGAAGCACATTCACACACACACACACACACAGACACACACAGACACACACACACACACACACACACACTACACACACAAACCAACATATCTCCTTCAAATACGGAGGAGATGCAAGTTTAAAGAGAGCAAATTCATAAGCTAATTGCTGGGCTGACTGTAAGTCATCTGTTTGTTGTTTCAGCCGCCTGTGAGCATATGTGTGAACTTTGCTTATTTGCATGAGGGGATGAGTCGGTGCCCGGGCTCGGCCCGACGGTCACCGGTCAGGAGATGCAGCACCATGACGGATAATACGAACCAAGTATCTGATCACCCCAACAGCTCAGAACCTCCCTGCCCCCCCGCTCTCTCCTCCACTCAAACTGAATTCATTTAAACGCTCCCCGAGCCCTCGAGTCCATCTGTACAAACATCCAGAGGATCCAGAGCTCCGCTGCAGCGCCGCTCTGTGAAAAGCTGGAAAGGTGTACCTCCGCTCCAAATTGGTTGTAATCCATCTCCTTTTGGCCGCGGGTGGAGGAGATGGTGGCAGCTCAGGGGCTCTGGCGGTGGGATGTTGACAGTCTTGGAGAGACCCGGGCTCCACGCCGCTCCCCGACAACCCACCAAAGGCCTCACTCATCGGGACAGACCTACCGCACTCTCCACGCTGCATCAACCCCCCGACCGGGCCTGTCAGTCACTGGACCGGCTTTCCCACGACCAGGCGCCGTGAGTCAGGAGAGCAAGCGAAGCGTCAGAACACCACAGGGGGCGCTGGGCATTCCGGTGACTCCTCTTAATTACTAAATGAGCCCAATCCGGTGTTGGGATCTAGGTCATGAGAAGCCATTTCCTCCGGCCAGTTTCCTGTTTGCTGGAATCTCACACAGAAAGCGCACATGTGTGTAGGAGGCATCAGAAGATTGTGCGTGGTCGTGCTGTTACCTCGGGGCAGAGCGCTCTCCAACACGCCCACACTGGAATTCTCCTGGAACGGGCCGAACAGAGCAGCGAGCGACCGCTCACAGCCAAATCAAAAAAGAAATAAAAGAATTCTGTGTCAGGCTGCAAGATTCAAGACACCTCCACTCGGCTCTGCTCCCTAAATAACTCCGACCGGAAAGATAGGAGCTGAAATAACCTAAAAAGAAAAACAGAAATTCAGTTTTGAATCATTCTATCGACTCCTGAATAATCCGACAGGAAGAGGAAGTCGGACAAACACGATCTCCTTCCTCCGACTCCATGAAGAATATTCACCGTGTTTCCACAGATTGTCACCAGGCCGCTGTTCTGAGAAATGATAGCTTCTTCCCCCCCCCCCCCCCCCCCCCCCCACTCCTCCTCCACGTCTTCTAAATTCGAAATAGCAACTGGAAGGGAGCTGCGATGCAAACCTGGTGGTGGGGGGTGGTGTGGGGGGGGGGGGGGGGGGGGCGGCTGTTCTCTACAGACACAAAAGGAAGGACTGCGATAGAGAATGAACTCCATATTTATTTTTTATTTCCACATTTAAATTATTTATGCAACCTTTTTTTTGTAGTAAATGATTTGTAGCCATTATTGTCATATAGTGTGATAGAGAGACTTTGGAAATGAAATGCTGTACAGTACATGAATAAAGATAAAGGCAGATATATTTGAAAGCACCGGCTGTTTTGTGTTGTTATTCATATTCATACGTGTGTTTTTATTTAATCCAACTGTATCCAGCACTGAAAATAAAATAGCTGTGATAGTGTTTTTAACTCTTTCTGTGATTATGTACGTGCAGAGCTACATTATATCGTGTTATTAATGTTTTATATCAATATTAAAGTCGTGGGGTTAAAGTAAAGTTTCGCCCTGACTTGTTGCATGCTTGGAAAATCTCAAAATTTAGACGTGTGATGTCTGCGCGGACGAATTCAGCCAATCAGAAGGCTGAGGTTTGTCTGCACAGCTTTGCAGCAGAAGAAGAATCTTTACTCTGGAGATTTCCGCCTCAACTTTCCTTTGTTTTGCGAGGGGGGTGTAGAAGCCGGAGCCGTCACTCATTCCTCTCCACCTCTCCTCCCTTAAGGCTTCAAACTCGACTTTTCAAAAAAAGGCACCCCCCCCCCCCCCTCCTCGCTTTATTTGTGGATGTTTGTCATATCTGACGTGCAGCAGTCGAACGGGGGGGGGGGGGGGTTACACGATCCAGGCGCCGAGAGTGTAACCGGCTAAATGAGGTGTTTATATACAAAGTGTTATTTTGATTACCGGCACAGGGGCTCCCCCTGAGCGTCGGATAAACTCACTGTGAACACGGAACAGAAAGTCACTGCAGAAACTGACTGGGAACTTGTGCCACTGCAGAAAGGACGGTGTTACATTTCACTACATCATCCGTAACGTGTGGTCATCCTGTCGTTCTCCAACACGGGTTCCAGCAGAGAACACACATGCCATGCTCTCACTCAGGCAGCGAGGGCGGAAAACAAGTTTCCCAAGAAACTCAAGAACACGGGACGTGAACGGTAACTAAATATATTGATGCTGACAAAGCATCTGCCCTGCGTTACTGTACAAACACACACACACACACACACACACACACACACACACACACACTGCGACCCATAAATGACCCTTTCGAATCTGAGGTGCACCAGAAGTCCTGGTTCCCTACCCAGTTAAATTGAATTCATGGTTATGGGCACATTTAAAATGCATTACATTACAGTATGGTATTTATTCCTGGAGATATCTGAAATTAAAATAATCGTGCAGTATTTTTTGAATTATCTAAAATCATTTTTAATAAAGCCGAGTGAGCTGTAAGAAGTGGTTTTATTGTGAAAAGCAAACAACACAACCTCTGACCCCTTCACTCCACAATTAACAGCGAAGTAGTGAGTCCATCAAAATGCAACACAAAGACAAAAAGTGGTGAATGAGTTCAAATGTAAAATTTTGGACTTGGAGAGAATTGCAGGTCCAGAGCTTTGGATCCATGCCGGGTTCTGCCCCACCCGGGTTACAAGTGTTAGAACCAGGATTCAATTAGTTTACACAATTCACTCATGGCCTCTACAACGAGTATTTATAGAAGTGACCACAGTGAATTATAAGTGGCTTCCTTTGTCTTAAAGTGGGAGTGGGAGAAATGTAAGAGAAGATTTACGCAGCCAGATGAGCTCCTCTGTGCAAACTGTAATTATTTTATCTTGAGAGTGATAAGCTCTTTAGATAATCGCCCCCCCCGAAGCAGAATGTGATAATCGACTTGTCGCCACGTCTCCCAGCTGACCTGGTTTCGGTCGCTTCCCCCCCCGATTTGAAGTCGCTCTGTGAAACATCTCATTTCGGCCTCACGCTGCTCGAGCTCATTGTTCAGCGCGTTGCCAGAAAGTCGTCCAGAGAAGAAGCCACTTGAAAAGATCAGCCTCTGTCAACACACACTCAACTGATGTTCGGCCAAATGCAGAAGAGGCCGACGCAGAGAGTCGAGCGTTTATCATCTGCAACTAAAGAGACTGGACTGGGTGATGCATCCACGTTCAGGACAGCCCCAGTGGAAACTGACTGGAGGTGACATTCACAGCATGTGAAGCACTTTCTCTCCCAAATAAAACGAACCCACATAAACGTCTTGTGAGTGTTTCTGCTCGGCTGCACTTCAGCTGCTTCACAACGCTGCACCGAGTCCAGGAGGGTTCTGGAGACAGAACATTTCTCAGTGAGCAGCAGAATAAAAAACATAATATTCATACCTTTGTGGCCCCGGTTACATAAAGTCACATCCAGGCCTCTTCAGCCCCACTTCTCCAGGAGCGGATATTATTGCTACAGTCAAACACATGTGGACAGTGAGGATGTGCTCAGAGAGACGGATGTTTGTGCGTCGCCAACAACTCCCTTATCAGGTCATGAGCAGTAATAGCTTAAAACAAATGGAAACCAGAAGAGATGTCTGGCGGCCTGAAGGGATGAGGAACGCGGAAAGAAGCTCGAGTTCAACTAATATCGTGCTCCTCAGGCTTTGGAAGGTGGATCGAGTTTCCTGCGAGCCGAGAGAGCAACTCTCAACAGGGACGGGAGAAGCCGGGGTCAGGGCGGAGGAGGGAGAGAAGACGTCCTCCTACGTTAACTTCAGAGTCCGGCCTGGATCTCGATAGATGAATCACATGAAAACCGATGTGTTCTCCGATCTGAGAGTCGACCCTCCCTGCGTCTGGGAGAGGATTCACACGAGGGCGACACTCTCCGGCTGAGATGGACGGTAGCACCACGCGGGTCAGGGGGCTTCTACCGAGCCGTGTAAGCCTCGGTCCCTCTGAGGCTGAGGCCAGGCATGCAGCGGGGGGGGGGGGGGGAGCCAACCACATGTGTGCGCGGGGACAACAGGAGGTGCAGCGG
>NC_070646.1:2214905-2243812 GCF_947347685.1 Pleuronectes platessa
AGAGTG
This sequence comes from Pleuronectes platessa, assembly GCF_947347685.1. Lineage (NCBI taxonomy): Eukaryota > Metazoa > Chordata > Actinopteri > Pleuronectiformes > Pleuronectidae > Pleuronectes > Pleuronectes platessa. The sequence continues at coordinate 2,214,912 of NC_070646.1, forward strand.
CGAGACAACAACCGTGATAATTGCCACAGCGGGGCGGGGGGGGGGGGGGGGGGGGGGGGGGGGGGGGGGTGGGTGTATGCTGTATTCTTTATGCTAGCGTGTTAAGCAGACACTCGCCCACACTGCCCCCTACATTTTGCGGGTGGTACTGCTCCGTGCTGTCTGTATTTGTAAGGTTTCAGAAGATCGGGGTTCTGAGCCGACGGCTGAATGACAGGGACGTTTTTTTTAAACTTTGACAGCTTACAGGTGATTGGCTGCAGGCTGAGGTGGTCAGGTTGTGATTGGATGGAGAGGAAAGAACGAGCTGGTGGAGCTCATGTGATTCAGGAGGCAAGAAAATGTTGAATTTCACTCTGCTTCATGTGTTATACTTTATTTGGTCTGTGTGCATGCATGTGGTTTTATAGAGTGCATGGTGTGTGTGTGTGTGTGTGTGTGTGTGTGTGTGTGTGTGTGTGTTATGATTAGTGGAATGGCTGGACTCAATGTGCAGAACAGATTATAGACACACAAGCTGAATCTCAGTAATAAAACAATGACCCACCGGCAGGGATGAGGAGAAACAGAGCGTCCAGAGACAGAGCGTCCAGAGCAGAGCTGCAGTGATACTGTATGGATACAGATCATATATATATATGATTTCTAAAGATATTATTGACAAAGAAATATAACTGACGCTTGATATTTCACAATATAATCAAACTTCACGATAAATAACAAGTTTAAAATACATCAACCCTAAAATTAATATAGAAAACAAACCTTTTATTCCTGTTTATAACATAAATATACATGTTCTTAATCGTTTATCCTTTAAAGAAAAGTTTTCCTTTCATCAAACAAACCGATATGATTAGAAGAAGCTGAGATTTTTGGCAAGCACCAAAAAACAAAGACATTAAAACAGCAGACAACAGGATTGTTTGCAGCCGGAGCTCCGTGAGGTGAAGGGACGCTGTGGCAGGGAAGTGACAATCAAACTGGTTCCAGATGTTCAACAGGTGTGGAGGACGATTGATGGGAGGAGCCTGAGCTGAGGGTCACGCCCAGCAAGCACACACACACACACTTACAGGGAGAGGGTACAACACGGGGACAAAGGTAAAACATACAGAAGACCCCGAGGTTCATTATCCAACATTTTTTGATACGTGTTCTGCATATTTATTTATGTCTGTATACGTATGTGATGTCAATAGGTCGCTTAAATCTGCTGTGTGTCAAATTAAAAGCACCTGATTTCCCTGTGTAATTCAACCCCTACATTTGAAATGTGTCTTATTCTGTCGGGACGATGTTTTGCTTTTCAAACCAGCTGCAATCCAAATATTTCCTGGGATATTTCATTGCCACAGGCACAAGGAGCCCAGAGGACGGAATCAGCACAATTCAACAAATCTGAGCTGTAACGACACATTTCTGTCGGATTCGATTCTGCTGCGTCTGAAACGCTCAACACGACGGATCCAGCTCGAAACACTGAGGATCCTTTTTGGCCAAAAGTCTCCGACGCGTTCCGCAAACATCTGATTTCATGTTACAAGTTCAACAGGCGAGGGGGGGGGGGAAGACAAAGGGCCGCAGGACACCTCTGATGTCTGCGCCATTAAAAACATGCGTCCTCCTGTGAGCAGCAACAGAGCCCGGTCCAACTGAAACCTTAGATCACCGGAGGGAGGAGGAAAAATAGTTTTGCAAGTGTGTTTGTCTCCCTGTTGGATCCACGATCACACAAGTATGTGAATCGTGAGGAAGACGGTGCCATCGGATTCTCAACACACACACGATTGATGACAAACGCTAATACAAGCACGCAGGGCCAGTAGGTGGCGACGAGTCTACGTTAATAATAGTCTACATCAAAAATCCGACAAACACCAGAGAAGAAGATTGGGCCCACGCTCAGTGAACTCATTCTCCTTCGGTCGCAGTAACTTCAAAACGGAAACAATAGTAAAACTCATCAGTTTGATTTACTTGTGTCTTCGCTCACAGTTGTTTAACATCTGTTTCGTCACCTTGTCCAAAATCTTTCCTGCACACGGGTGAGTTTTTGAAAAATCTGCTCTTTGGAAGATGTTTGTTTGAATCTCATTTGCACTAGCGACTTAAAAAGACGGACAAAAAGTTTGTTTTCAGAATCAGAATCAGAATCAGAAAGTATTTATTGCCAAGTAGGTTTACACCTACAAGGAATTTGCTCTGGTTATTGGTGCATACAATGAACATAGAAACATAAAAAACATAAAAACACAATAAATACAACACACATACGAAAAGCAATAAAAAGAAACAATATAAATTTACTCACTATTTACTTCTTATTTACTCCCTTTTTCTAATATTTATACAAAGTAACATTTATTTAGACATAAACATATCTAAATAAAAAATATATAATAGATAAAAGATATAAAAAAAAGTGAAGCAAAACAGTGAACAGTGTCAGATTGAAATATGCAATGTAATGCAGTATAATATAATATAATATAATGTGTTTTGCTAAATATCTGCATTAGTGTGGACAAGGCATTAATGTTCAAAGAGAATTAGGGCCATGATGAAATACAATATTCTGAGATTTGGAGAAAAAGTGTTAATTTTATGAGCATAATGTCGTAATTATGAAGAAACTTGCAATGTTACGAAATAAAATTGCATATTACGAGAATTAACCTGTAATAATAAAGTCATAATTGAGAATAAACTCTTAATATTATTAGATAAAGTCATAATTTCATTTGTAATCCCCCCAAATGTCCTCCCACATAAAAGATGCAGTTTCCCTCAAGTCTGTGTGGTTCTTTCTCTGCTGTGGACTCATAACAATATGGCGCCATTCCTCGTAATATTACTTCTTAATTCTCAAAAAAACTAAAATGTAACTTCTCCAGCTTGGCCCTGATGCCTTGTGGTGTGAATGCTGAGCAGCTTGTTGTGTCGTTTTGCACCGTGGGCATCGGGAGGAGCTGTGATATCCATGAGGAGTGACTGGGGCCAGCAGGGTGTCTCTGAGGTGCTGATTGATTTGGCAGATGGAGGATAAATTATGATGAAAAGGCCCAAGCAAGGTTGACCCCCCCCCCCCCCCCCCCCCCCCCCCCCTCCTCTATTTATGCTTAATCTGCAGCCAAGGAGAGATTTTATTTTCCTTGCAAGATCAGGGGGAAAAAACGGCCGGGGAATCATTCTCCTAAACCCTCGGTTGGCAGCCGGCGACTCGGAGTGGTTCAGCATCTGGTGCTTTATTTTCCAATGGATCTCACAGCTCTTATTTTTTTCTTCTTCGCCCTAAATGATTTCGTTGCACCATGTGAGATTGATTAATCTTTCACAACAGCAGGGATTAGCCTTGATTTTGAAAAACGTCCTGAACCTCGACTGCAATTTCGAGAAATGTCTTCACATCAGTTGAAACCCGAAACCTGCAGCGATAACTGCGTAACAGGGGACAGGACATTTTAAATGGAATGAGCTTGTTTAAATAAACAAGGGGTAATGGCCCGGTTCTGGTTCTGGTTCAGGTCCGGTGTCAAATCTTCTCGTCTCTGCTTGTTTTGATCGTTAATATTTACTTTAGTATCAAAGCAATTAAACACAGGAGTCGTAAAACAGAGTAAAAAAAAAAAAAAGATAAAACCAAAGTAATAAAATAGCAACTGAAGAGACAAATTTATTGAGGGACAATAATAAATCACAGCTGGCCGCTCGGTCTGATCTGAAAACTGCAGCAATTACTGCAGACCCTCTAAAATATGATGTTATTAAGGTATTTTACATTTCTTCCAACAAAAGCTGCTCGGCTACCTCAGCGATAAACACACGGAGAAAGGTCCAGAAACAAACCCAGTAACAACAGTGGTCAGTAACCACAACCGATGGATGACATAATTCTTTTCACTTCCACGATTTGACTTGAAAAGAGCACAAGAGCCAAAAGCGATCCCAGTCTTGCGGGGGGGGGGGGGGCCCGACTCTGACCTCTGTCCCGGTGACTCCATCGTGCACCTGTGGAGTCCAGGACCCGGTTCGAGCCGTGCACGGGGGCCTCGGGCGTCCCTGTCGTGCCTGATGTATTTTTCCGAGTGTCCCCGGGGGGTCCTCTCCCCCCCCCCCCCGTAGGTGAGGCTCTCCCTCCAGAGGGCCCGATTAAAAAGCGGCCTGCGCGCTCAGCTGTGTTTGCCGCTTGTCAAACAGTCTGGTTTATGGGCTTCATTAGCGGAGGAGGTGGGTTACATGTGGGGAGTGTGTTTTACTGCCACTGGCTGTCGGTGAAGTCCAGAGATCACGACTTCTGTGACACTCAGTAAATCAGCCGGGGGGGGGGAGGTTGCACATTTGGGTGAAATAACAGGACGAGAGGCCGTTAGAAATACAGAAGAGCAAACTCCTCACTGTATCTCCCATGTAAAACACAACAGAGCAAGATTTGATGATATACAACCAACGCACACATGGTTTTCCTTTGTGTTTATCTGTTGCTGCCGAGGGTTTGGATTGTGTGTGGTCCAGTCTCACATTGAGTTCATGATCCACGTTCCAGCCGTCACCTGTGGTCAGTGACCTCAAGAACCAGGTCACGGACACAAGTGGAGTTTCTCTGAGTTTTCTTAGAGATAAGGTGAAAGGTTCGGACTTCTAGAGGGAGCGTGGGGTAGAGCCGCTGGATTGGATGGTTCTACCTGTCAATCACACGGTATCCAACCCCCAATGCTGACAGACCCTAAAATTGGAACAAACTCCGAAGCAAAATGTTTACTGACATCATAAATCAAGTCATTTTCTCTGTGACTTCTATAAAAGCTGACTTTGTTCTGCAACTCGTGGAGTCGCCCTCTAATGGTCATTTGTGAGATTGCAGGTGGCTCCCCTTTCCCTTGAGTGTCCTCCTAGTTTTCAGTTTGTTCTTTGTGACGGTGTTGGCTGAGAACTTGTGAAAAACACCACTAGATAAGAACAAGATGGTGGTGGACGCCTCGTGGTGAACACACAGGGATGATGATGCTTCTACAGCGTGTTGTGATGAACACTCTCTGCTACACACAGACCTGCCGACAGCCCTGATGACACCTGCTGACATTTACACACAAAGGTCGGATCCGGAGAAGGCGGCGCTGACATTTGCTGCGGCAGTATTTGCTCCAGCTTTCACTACACGGCAATGAAACATGTGATTTAACAGAATCCACACGGAACACAATGGAGTTAAGTCCAGAGAATGTTTGCAGTGGGAGGTCGAGACGATTCTTTAGAAAGTTAACGAACTAAAAATAAACCTTTTTGTAATGATTTGGCCGAAAGTGAGAGTTTAAAATGGAGAACGCTGTGGTTCCACTCCGCTGAGGGACTAAAACAGATGCTTCACTTTTGGATAACCCTTTATATCCCAGCCCGTGATTTACAGAGCCACTCAGTTAATGTTACAGCCCGTGCACATACCTTCTTCCTACAGTGTAACAACATGATGTAGTGTCACACATTAACAATAAATACTCTGTAAAAGAGGAGTGTTGGATTCACAGACAGCTGCAGCAACAATCCACAGATTTATTTACCTCGTTATTTATGTCTTCGACTTCATTTTTATTATTCGATATAACACACGATGAGAACGAAGGTTTTCTTTACTCGAGTCTAGTTTCCCGGAGCTGTACCTCAGAGTTACGTAAAGTATTTACATGAATACTTATAATTTATTTCTCCCTCCCGCTGACGTGTGTAGTTGTTTCTCCCTCGTTCCTCGTAGTCTTGTTTTCTTCTGTCGCTCTCACAGTCAAAGTGTTTGTCTAGTGATGTTTTATGAAGTGCTAGGCTGATGAAGAAGAGTCACTAATGAATATAAAGTGATGAAGGTTTTATATTACACAGAAATTATTGATTTTGAAAAATAAAATCTATGAATTCTTGTGATTTAACTTTTTATTTCTTGGCGAATCATGAATTAAACACACAAGTGAATAAACTGTGATATTTATGCAAGTTCAATATTTACACACATGTGTTCACTTGATAAGATAAATGTCTAATTGGACACAGAAGTTGGAATTTGACTTCTTCAATGACATTATATTTTACTGAGAAGCCCAGAGCATAGGTCAAGGTTTACACACATATTTACATTATTTAATATTATTTCAAGAACTTAGACATTTTGGTTTAAATCTAGAATTTGTAATCAACCCCGATAAACTTCAATAACATGAATTTTGATGCATTTTTAAGAAGGTGTAATTTTGTCACAATGTATATAATTGTAAACTGAATATCTAGAAGAAGAAGAAATCATCTTGAGCTTTGGGATTTGTAACAGGCCGATTTTGGGCCTTATAAGCATCAGACAGATTTTAATGTTGTGTGTTTAATAAGGCAAAATGTTGTTATGAGCTGTTGAGCTGAAACAATCCTCAGTGTGAGCAGGGAGACGTGAGGTGAAGTCACATGAGATCAGCTCGCCTGTCAGATGGCATCTGTTGAAACCTGTTGATCTGGGAGAAGCTGCTCCACTAGAGATGAATTACAAAGTGTTGTGTTGTGTTGTGTATTTATTTGGGATGTGTATCAGCAGAGTTAAGATTGTTGTATAAGAATTTGGTTCTTTAATTCCTGTTTAATTTCTGCAGTGGTGTTTTGGTTTGACGGTTGATTAAATTCAACCAAATTGCACCAAACTACACACAATCATAGATCAGTTCCCTACATGTGTCAGATTTTTACATTTTAATTGATGTAATATAACTTTTATGATTCCTGGTTCCTCCCAATTGTCTGAATCTAATTTAATGAGTTCTCTCCCGGCCCGTGCTCCATCCCGTTTTTGCGTAACCATGCAGACAAACAAACCAACACATACACACACCAGACCCACAATTCAACAGGGCATCCAGAGAGTGTTCACCTCTGCCAAGATCAATGAATAATTCTCTAAAGAAATCGAGGTCAATTTGTTAAAACCCCCCCCCACACAATGTTAAAGAAAGACTAAAATAATTCGTGGATCTCCACCAGTCGTGAGTTGTTGTTGTTTCTTTCATCTCAACAAACACGTCACCTCCTCAGCTGAGGCAGTTCTTATAGACACAGATCATTCAGGAGTTTCTTCTTCCTGCTCCTCTGCTTCTGTCTTCAATCTTCTCAAATCCCATCGTTCAACCTTCACCAGACTGATTACTACGTCAGGCTGCACCGCCACAAATCCAGAGAGAAGTCTCCTAACGCGGGGAGGCACTCGATGCCAGCCAGGGAACACACGTTGGTGCACATTCGTTCCGTCTTACAGATTCAGTCGGAGGTAACTTTATATTTCTCGTCTGTTCTGCTGAATCCCGACTGACAATCCCCCGTGACTGTCGTTTTTTTAGATCTCACCCACTCGGGCCGCTCTCCCTGACGGCGCGGTGGAAAAACGGTGATGCACGCGTCCGGGCCGGTGCCAGACGTGGCAGAGACCCGCCGCTCTGTGGTAGCCGGTCTCAGCAGTTCTGTTTTCCCAAGACGTATTTCAGTATTTAATGATGCGAGGAGAACGAGGGCTCTCCCCCCCCCCCCCCCCCGAGCTTATATACTTTTTCTAAACTGCAACCTTATTTTTCAAGCAGTTCCACCTGTCCACAGCCGGTGCCGCGTCGCGGACTGATGCCGCGCTGGAGCATGACACCGATGTCTTTCAAGGTGTTTTTTTTCAGACTTTCTGTTCTGGGAAACAAATGAGTTGAGTCTGAGCCGAGGCTTTGAGTTACCTGCGTGTGGGTGGACTGTCACCGTGGGGCTTTGAGTGCTCTGGCACCGAGCGGACAAACCAGCAAATCTGGCAACTTTTGCACTTTTCTGGCCGGTTGTTCTCTCATCCACCTTCCTGGTGGTCTTCAACCTATAAGTCAACTCCTGCAGCCGTGTAAGTGCTCAAAGGGAGAGAGCTGGTGGGGGGGAGAGGCCAACCTGGCAAAGTGGCTCTTCATGCAAAGGCACAGGAGCGTGTGGCACATTGCACCCGGGTACGTGGGTTTGAGTCCCTGGTGGTGGAGCAGGCAGTGCCGTCCTGAATTTAAACAGCTCACCCAGGACAAGGCACTGGCAGCCGAGCGCACATCTGAGGGGACGCGTCATATGAAAAAAAAAAAAAGCATTTCATCTCCGTCCTGAAAAAGAGCAGCTCTCTCTCCTTCTCCCCGAGTTCCCAAAAGAAACACTGCATTCTCCAACAAACGCAGATGGGGGTTGAATAATTCATGGCATCGAGGCAAAGTGTCCTCATGCTGCAGTTCTATAAAAATAATCCCATAACATCATCACACTCACCCCATTGCTCGCAGGCCTTATACAAGGCACCTGGGAGACGTCAACCGGCCTCAGACCCTCATGACTCAGACTCCGCTCACTGGGCCTCTTCTTCTTCTTCTCCTCCTGTGTCCAGAGAGCTTTGCAGGCAGGAGACATTTTAATGAAGATGAACACAGATCGTGACGACAACACAAACCTGTACAAAAATGTTGTTGTTGCAGCAACGGAGTCTGCGTCACCTAGAAGAGGAATGAGCTAAACTGAGGGTGGACTCCCTCTGGTGATCCTGCAGGGAGCGAGCCTGCTTCACGGTTCAGGGTTTGTTGAGTTGGGTCACGGCAAATCAGGCAAGTGTCGACCTCCCGTGACGTCACCCATTGGTTTGTGACCTGCAGCTCTTTAGCCTGGAGATAATCGGGCTAGATAGAAAAATCAGGGGATCACTCAAGTCATCAGAATTCATCCTTAGACTGTAAATCAAGATGTGACGATAGGACGGCTTCCGAGGGGGAAACCAAATTTGCACGGACTCCAATTTTTTATAAGTGCATGATGGCAGCTGTTTGTACCACGAGAGCAAGAAGCCACTCACCCGTCCATCTTTATATCCAGTCTGTGAATCCACTGTGAAGTAGTTGAGACGTTCAACTCAACACCACAATATCACTGTGAAGTCACGGGGTCGAGGCGAATCCACTCAGATTTATCGTCTGGGAACGAAAACTGTTTGTATAAAAAGTTTAATGACGACCCATCCATCAGCTGTGGAGATTTCACAGTCTCCACCAGGAAAGTGCTGGACTCGCAAAAACCCCAGATCAACAACACTCACAGGGTCTTGGAATCAAACCTGAAAAGACAAAGAGTAGAAAGATAAACGCTACGTGTCGGCCGAGGCGAGATGGACTGCGTGTTTCCTGAAGAGCACTCGTCTTGCTCTGTGTGGGGGGGGGGGCTGCTTGCTTTGGCGGCCCTTGTTCATCTTGGCAGGGCCGTGCATTAACAGTTGTCTAACCCGACTTCTAAAGTGCTTCCAAAGTCAAGTCGAACAGTTTCATTACGAGCGCACTCTGCCCTCCGGGGAGCCGGCGGACAGGGGATGAAGAAAAGCAGTGATAATAAAGCCGCCAGGAGGAGGAGGAGGAGGAGGAGGACAAAGGGAGGAGGAGGAGGAGGAGGAGGTGAAGACTGCTCCCCCGATCCGATAGTTCACCCAACATGACAGCCAAGTTGCAGCAGCTACACTTGACTTTATGCTCACAGCTTTTGTTTTGGAGCATGAAGAGGTGAACCGATGACGAAGTGATAGCTCGTGGACGGTTGCCAACCCTCCTCCCCCCCCCTCCCCCCTCCCCCTCCCTCTGGAGTGATGTGATCCCCCCCCCCCCCCCACAGAGGATATTAACGGTGACCCCTCGTGTTCATAACGTGACCCGTCCACAACCTCAGCTGCTCCGTGTGCTCACTCTGTTCCAGCCCTGCACGCTCCGGTGACTTTACACAGGTTTCCTCAATTTATAAGGTTTCCCAATGCGGTTAGGAAAACATGAGCCCCGGAAAAAAAGACATTTACATTGTGATGGTGCTATGGGCCCGACTGCCTGGTGCTTATTTACATCCTGTTTTTCTTTTATTGTTTCTATGCAGCGTGGAATTGTTGGTGTAACGCTCGGTGATTCTGCATCGACCGAAACACGATGACCTTCAGGTTTGAGGCTCGTTGGTTTGATTTCCATTTCAAACTGGATTTGTCACAGGGCTGCACGACTCTCTGCACTGGTTGACCTCAAACTGGGAAACGTGATGTTTTCTTGGCCTTTTTGACTTCATCACATTAAAGCAGTGAGATTTGCACCTCTTGTTTGGATGGTGCTTGGTTTTCTCTCGATCAGGTTTGGAGAGAAATGAGGCCCCACTCTCTTTTTCACTGCTGTGATCGTGGGGTAACGCTGCCTTCTCATTGGTTGAGGAGGAAAGTACCAGTGCTTGTTTTGATGCATCTGAAGACGCTAAAATTAAAATGCAGAAGACTTGCTGTCACTTGGAAGATGACATCTCACATAGGGGTAAGTTTTATTGTGTAGCCCGAATTTGTCGCTGGTAAAAGGGAATCACAACAAAGTCTAAACGACTCTCTTCTCTGGACAAACCGTAGTGGAACCAGCATCTAAACTTAAACTCTGCCTGCACCCACTAACAATGCATCAAAAGCATTTCTGTCTCCAGAGTTGGCACAGACATGCGGCGCAGTGGTGTGAAAAAAGTGGCTCTGCAGGCACATAAAAGCAGCTCCGGTTGCAGAACACAGGCTTGTGGTGGAATCTCTTAAATGGTTAAAACAACGGTTGGTTTTTGTGGGTTTTTTTGTAGAAATCACCCTCATTCTCTCGCTTGAACTCGGGTCAAAAAACAAGAACGTGGCAAACAACGCTTGAACTCGGGCCATAAAAAAATGAGAGCGGTGCAATTTATGTAAAATGTTTGTGGTTGAACTTGATATTTTCGATGTCATTAGGGCCGTTTAGTAACGAGAACCTGCAGCGGGCTCCTCGCGGACAACTCAACAACAACCGTGACCGGGAGGGTTAGTCATACTTAAGGCGGGCTGGGTAGTTCGTTAATGAAAAACATATTTATCTTCACAATTGTAATTATTGTTGGAGAAAAGTAGGGAGGCACTGGGGAGCAATGATGTATCTGTACAAACGTGATTGAACCAATGTTCTCTATTTCGGTCATTCACATGCAGGCAGACGGATCCGTGGCCACGTGCGTGCGTTCGAGCCCCGTGGGCCAGGGTGAGCCTCTCTCTCTTTGTTCTAGCCAAGTGCCTGATTAAAAACATCAAGCGTAATTTCCTAATTGGGCCGTCCTAACCACTTTCATCTGGGGAATGCAAGGCGAGCAGGTACAGGCGTGATCGAATAACCACGGACGAGCGGCCCACTCCTTCAGACACACGTAACAGAGGAAGTTCACCCCGTGACTCAGGCTTTTCCATGGAAGAACTGAGCCTTCATCACCGCCAGCATCCTCCTCCCCCTCCGGCCCGGCCCGGCCCGACAGATCCACTCCTCTGAACAGTACCTGGTAGAGAATGAACCCGTTATCCTCGAGCAGCTGTCTGAGGCCACGTCCTGCTCGTTGTCCCCGTCCTGCACAGACTGACATCTGCTCTGAGTGACACTTGTGTGAAGTGGATCAAGTGATCGAACCTGTGACACTGCACCTGACCCTGGAGCCTCTCCCTGCAGGTGGTTCGCTCCATGTGGCTATTTCAAGGTTAAGATGAACCGGGCCCCTCCTGGATCTGACTCAAGGAGGGGCCCCCCCAGTTTCCTTGTTCTATTCAAGGTCCCATGGCTCTTAACCATTCCATCAGGGGGTCTCTCTTAGTCTGGCCCCTCCCCCTGGGCCCACACGGAGACTAACTTTCACTCCTGGGTTGAATAAGTTGTTTCTTTGGTTGCAAATGTTTTGGTTTTAAACAGTTAAAACAAACTCACTGTAGATTGCATTATTATTTATTTGGTTCGTTAAGCTGTGGCTCAGGGATCAGAGCGGGTCGTCCACTCAGCAGAAGGTTGGAGGTTCGATTCCTGTGACTTTTACTGTAAAGCACTTTTAGATGAGCTATCATTTGGTTTGCACTGATACTTGTTGCAGCTTTTTCCTTCTGATCTTCAGTCGTTGAGCCGAGAACAATGAAAACCTGCTGCTGGACTCGTCACCTGTTTATTCAACGTTCAGTGAAGCTGGAGAACCAGTTGTCCGAGGACATAATATATCAGAAAATGATTAAATGACATAAACCAACATCTTGTTATGAGCAGGGGGTTTAATGATCCAGGAACTTACTGTTTACCAGAACTTAATTGAGTCTTTCATGTGTACATTCATGTTCTATTAGAGTATTAGTGAAAAGTCTATAAAAAACCTCATTGTTTATCGAACGCGTCATTTAACTTTACCCCACGATCAGAATTGTTTATTGTTGGAGAAGGAAAAGTTGATTTCCTGATTCACAGACGATATCTGCAACATGTTGATGAGTGCGTTCGTCTTTGAGCCAATATCACGATGTCCTGCAAATGTCTTTAATATTCCAGCATCATCTTCAGAAAGAGGTTTTAACAGCCGTTCAGATTCATGCTGCCGTCGAGCCAGCGTTGTATTTTTATACCAGCCTCGATGGACGTCTCATATAAATGTAGCTTGGCTTAATATTTATTGATGAACTCCGAGCTCTCGGTTTCGAACCCTCCTCTGGGACAAACAAAAAATGCTCATGCAAATAAATCAGGCTCCATCAAAATACTTTGAGAAATGAATGTAAACAAATGCAACTCAGATGTGGGGAGAGCAGCATCACCGGCGTCCACCGGGGGCCCGAGACCTCATCGCCGCAGTGAGGAGAGCTGATGTCAGACGCCTCCTCCTCCAAACGCACAACGACTACACAATCGTCAGCATGTACTCAGCGAGTGATTTAGTCATCTCTCTCCGGGGCCGGGGCTTGACACGGTGCACATGTTGTACTGAGGGCCCCGTACATCCATCACATCTGAGATCAGAGTGTAATTGTGGCGGCGAGTGCGTCTGTGCTTGTGTGTGTGTGTGTGTCGGGGTGTCTCTGTGTGTGTGTGTGTCTGCAGCATACATGTGCATAACATACGCAAAACATGAGGAGAGAAGAATGAAGCCATCCCGTGGGCATTAGAGGAATGCAGCTGGTATAGACTGGAGTAGGAGGAAGGGTGTGTGTGTGTGTGTCTGTGTGTGTCTGTGTGTGTCTGTGAGAAGTGAGGCTGGATATCGCCACTGGATCTCCCAATTCAAATCAGTTACATCCCATCAAAACCAATCCTCTGTTAAATTTATGGTTTAAAAATAAAATGCATTTCTCGGTTATAAAACTGTGGAGCGAGGATTTATTCTCCTCGGTGAACGTGAAGTGAGTAAAACACGATACAGCTATCTTTCTTTTTTTAGGTGTACATGTGCAAAGGTTGAAGAAGAAATAATAAAACAAAGCAGAATCGGTCATTAATCATCATTTATGTTTATTTTGAAGACAGATTTGTTCCCGTTCAGAGATTGTTGTTTGTGCAAAAATTGGGTTTTAAGGCTGATAATTGGAACGTACTTCTTTTCACCCCCACCCCCCTCGTTGTGGTCACAGATGGAGATAGATAGAACGGGTGGAGCCTCCGAGTCCTTATCACCGGTCTCCATCTCTCGGTTTCACAGCGCCGACGTCTCCGGGGACGCCGTCTCACGACCTGCGAGAGCCCAGAGGTCGAGGCCCAACCAATAATCCTTCACTATCCACACCTCCCTCATGCTGCTGCCCCACCATCCCTCCATCACCCACTCTCACTCCTCATCCCCCCCGCTCTCTAAATAAGGGCATGTTGAGTCTATCGGCCCCACGGAGGAGAACCTCCACTTACGGATCAGGACGGAGTGAAGAGGGTTTTCTCTGCGACTTGTGTTTTTTCTACGTGATAAAATCAAGTGGAGCCGAAACGTCCTGGTTGTGTTTGGATTCGGGGTCTTTACCAGACCATGAGATCCTCCAGGGTTCGGCTGATCCTGGGCCAGTGAGGGTTGTTTTCATAATTCACGTGCAAGTGCAGACAGACGGGGGAACAGACCCGTGCAGGTGGAGGAGTCGGTTCCCATTCGGCTTCCTGAAGACATTCCACTCACCACCATGTGTCGCCTCATCTTGTTTTAAACTAAGAAAGAATTAATTTGTAGAATGAGATAAATAAGTTGATTTAAAGAATTGAGCGGCAACTAGTTTGAAATCATTTAAGTCATTTTGACAAAAAGTTGATTTTACAACTCATAGATGATTTGGTTTGATGTTTCATTAACCAAACAATTAGTTGAAGAATATCTCCAGATAGACAACTGCCAATTATATCTGCAGTATTCATCTATTGGTGCTTTATTCTGTTTCTTTTCATTGTTTTTGACAAGTAACCAGTAGTACAATAAAACAACCAGAGGGAAAGTTTGCCGATCTCAACCCGAACCCGATGTTTTCCTCGATTTACAGTCATGTGCACTGTTTAATACAATCCCCCTGTTCTCCACTCAGGTCCACCACCCTCTTGCTGGTCTGGATACATGGGAGGGCGTCTTCCAGCACACAACACACACACACACACACACACAGGTTTTGAATATACACATGCACAGATGAACCATGTAGATTCAGTTACAGTAGATTATGAAGACGTTTGGCCTAAATATTTGGAGAGGCTGTCGCTCTGCTGGCCGGCTCGGTGTGCACCAGCAGGCTCAGAATCACTCGGCTCTGACAGATGGAGCTTTTAGTTCTGTTTTCAAGGTGCTCCGGGTTAATTGATCCAAGCTGCGTTACCCTGTGCACACGCTGTCCTCCTCCACCCATCAGCTCCACGCAGCGCTGTGTGTTTCAGAGAGTCTGGAGCTAAGTCCCCGGCTCCAGCACAAGGGGGCTTTGGGCTGATTCTCTGTTGTTCTGAGACTTAATGGTGGAAAATGCAGTAAACGCAGGGTCCAAATGAAAACCAGGGTTCTATTGTCAGTGTCCATTACGCGTCAGCCTCCTGCTTCACCTCTCCCACCGGTCGCAGGGAGCCAGTGAACTGCCCAGAGACCACGGGCCCTTCCTAGAAATGCTGTTGAACCATCACAATCCACTCCCGAGTGTTTGCATTCAAAGTCTTACTGGTCAACCCACCCCCCCCCCATCATCAATTACATTCTTTGGCAGTCGCCGGCAGTGGAGCCAAAATTTATGAAAGGGTGGTGCCCGGTGGAGAGGCTTTGAGGAGGGCTTTTAAAGATCTCAAGGTACAAGGGAGTTTTTCCCCTCTGTGCTTTTGAACTCGCCCCCCTTTATCATTTCAGCTTAACATCCATTAGAATGCCACAGACATCAATTGTGATAGATACTCTGCCCACTGAAAAGCAGGGGCTCTCTGCCTGTGACATCTTAAAATGATTACCGGGGGTTAAAGAGGGTCTTTAACATGAAGAAGAAGCACTGGTGGACGGGAGGGGGGGTGCAGAAAGGCCTCCCAGGAAAACGGCACACGGTTTCACGTTGGGGGGGGGGGGAATCATTTGACGCGGTTCATGCTTTGCATTAATTTTTTCCAGTAATCGTGGCCGCGCAGAGCCGGCGCTCACAGATGCAGCTGATGTCATGCCGCACAACTTTGTGCATAAACAACGTCACCTCACACCCACTCATGTTGAGTAAACACCCGACCGGTGCCTCCGCTTCTCAGAAACCGACTTTCCTCCTTCACTGAAGTGGACACCAGCAGCTTTCCTTTAAAGGAAACATGAAGGATGAACCGTTAAATAAGGCTGTTCTGGTTTTAACAACCAGTCGCAGCCCTTTACCCAACGATTCACAGACGTCTCTTCATTCCACTGGGAAACGCATCCCAGTGAATTAAAAGTGCTCATTAAAAGTGCTCATAGGCACAGAGTGTAGCTGCCTTCAGACATGAACTGAAGTCAGGACGTTTTCCAAAGAGGGGGCTTATGTGAGAATGCAAATGTTCGAGTCAGGTGCTCTGCACATTTACTGGAACTTGTGAAAATGTCAGAGTGAGTTTATAAGAGAACACAGAAGGTGAATCTCTGGGCGTGTTGATGATGCTTCTAACACACGATGGAAGCTAAACTGTAAAAAATGAAAACGCCTCAGGGGGAAAGAGGAGCCGCACGTAGAAGACAAAGACGTCACCTTGAAAAGGCAACGAGAGGAGGTCTGTTGTTGATGTGCTGGAAATATTAATACTGTTCTTTCAACAGCAGAACTTCTAAGTCATTCTGCTGGTTTTGGGATCCCCTGCTGTGGTTTTCATGTGTGAAAGAAAAACAGTTTCCTGGACATTTTTCTAGGGTCTTTTTGGAGAAAGATGTTGAGCAACAGACAACAATGGGAGAAGTGGTGCCGATATCCAGGCTGAATCCAGGGCACACAGCTGGGTGACTGTTTGAGTTTGATCCACTTTCCCTCTCATCTCCCTTTGACTCTCCTTTGAGAAGATGGCTCGGCTCTGTGGACGCCGAGCTGTCCCTGAGTCAGTCAGTTGGTCCGTCCACCAATTTGATCCAGATTGAAATAAGAAGTAAATAAACATCTTCTTGAGTAGCTGCAGACTCCGGCTCCCTCTCTCTCTCTCTCTCTCTCTCTCCCTCTCTCTCTCTCTGAAAGGCCTCCTCAGATACAGGAGGTCCTTGTGGTCTGAATAAAAAGTCTAATGAGAAAAGAGGATTTAGAGATTTCTCTTTTTCTCTGAGTGGCACCGGGCCATGACCACCAGCCAAAGCAAACGCCACATGCAGGTCACACACTGGAAGTTCTTTTGTCAGGAGTCTGTGATCACTTCTTCATCGAGCCTGGTGTTTACTCTGGTGCAGCTCCAGGCGGCTAATTGAGTAAATGCTACAAGAGTGTTCACCTTGCCTCCTCGGCCTGTTCCCTGGATCCCTGGTGGAGGTCTCGCCTCATTTCAAATCTTTATCCCCTTTTTCCATCTCACACAAAACGTATCCCACACCTGCAGTTTCACCTTTTGGACTTTGGACCCCTCGAGTGATTTCACATGAAATCTGCACGATGCCAGAGGCCAAGAAAAAGCTGCTTTTTTTTTTTATTCGTATGCAAATTATCACAAATCACGGCTCTCGTGGATGTAATTGATGATGCTGTCACATTTCTTTACACACACGCTGCTAAAATAAGCTCCGGATCAGAATATCTCTGAAATGATGCAATGATTCGCTCACAGAACAGTTTTTCATATACGGCAACGCAGAGGAATGGTTAGTCTCCACATCATGAACTGGGAAGCAGAAAGTATCTCATCCTTTTATTTTGTGTTGACAGATCTGTTGTCCCACTGAACATCTGAATCTCTAATAAAAGATTGGCTGCGTGTCTCTTGGCACAAGTCCAGCATTGTGTTTATTATCCAAACAAACCGCACGTCTCAGATAAATGTCCAAATCAAGGAGTTATTAATTACTCAGCAGAACTGGAACCGTCTTTACCAACAGATACTGTGGGAAACGAGGCTGCCGGGGTGAAGCCGGCGCTCCCCAGTGCTTACCAAAGTGCTTTCCAGCTGGAGGAATGTGATCTGTTTAATTAGAGCCCACGAGAGGGCTCATAGGAAGCCCCCCAAATTTTAATCACTGGTCCCCATGGCTCCCCGGGACGTCTCTAGCTGGTTGGAGGTCAGCGCTACAAGGCACAAGTCAGAGTGCCATGCTGCCAGAGGTTACCAGGGCCAGCCAGTTCTCAGCCTGTGTGTGTGCCAAGCCCCGGCCTCCTACCCTCCGGAGACCCCGCTCGGCGGCTGGCAGGCTCCGGCTTCTGTCCACAGCACATTTCCAAAATATTTGTAAACCTAAATGACTTCAAAATGTTTGAGCAGCCAGACATGAAAGGTCGGCGACCAAATCAGCGGAGGAGACAAAAATCTGCGCCGGGGCCGTGCGAGATTAGTCAAGTGAGCGATTCCACATGAATATGTATTTTTTTTTTTCTAATATGGTCCAGCTTGTGTGTGTTTATGCCCCCGCTCCAAGTAAACACCAGAAACTATTTGGGCGGTGTCACCGATTGGAAGCCGTCCCTTTGATCCCAACGCTAACTTTGATGTCGTGGAGGAGAGAGGATTTGCTTTAGTGCGGTCGCTAATCCAAGAGTTACGTGAACATGAATGGCTTATTTTACGAGAGCAAATGAAACCACAAACACACATGGAAGGAAAACTGGCCCCATTGTGCTGGAGAGCCCAGTGGGCTTTCATCTCATGGACTCTATTCACAGGACCAGGATTCTGAAGTGGGACATTAAAAACAAATTGACCATATGTATGTTTTATCTTCTGTTTCTACCACTGCTGCGTTTACCCGGAGGCTGGTTGGGACTGAAAGTACGTGGGTTAGAATCCTTTTACAAATAAATAAACATTGCTATGAGTACTATGCATGGATTGGCATCTGTCTTCGTGCCCTTGAGCAGGACAACAAACTGGTAACACAAACAGCACAAGTGTCGCTCTCTCTGACATGTTTTGTGTAAATAAAGCCTCTGTTGTGCAGAAACCATGAAACCCAGTATTCTTAAAGCTTTGTTTTGGTCTCCACGCTTCTGCCAACATCTTGTTTTCCAGCTAGTTGCTAAGTTTGACTGGTTTTAAGCTGCTGGGAACGCTGGTGTTAATGGATTTTTGATTGTTCTACAAAAAAGAGTAAAGAGAGAACGGCCTCACCAGCAGAACTAATGGTCAAACCATTTAAAAAATGTGTTAATAATAATCTTCCTTTCCGAACAATGACCCGGTTGAGGTTGTTTGAGGCCAGTCCAGTACAACGGGGCCTGAGTGACACCTGTAGCAGTGGGTCGGTGGGAACAGATGATCAGGGGTCGAAGGGTCACATCGACGAGGCAGATATTTGACCTCACGATCCAGCTGTCAATCAAACCTCACCACAGAACAAGCTGAGTTTAATGACTCGGTGACGCTCGGCAAAGCTTCTGGAGACGATGTTCACGAGCTGATCTCATTTTCTACTCAAGGATTGAAGGTTAATAATAAACTTTACACTTTCAACTAGTCCTGAAAACGTTGACCCCTCGTTCTCCGGGGAGTTTGGGTTGGTGAGTAGATCGGAGCTGAGATAAGCCCGGAGAGTTTCCGCCCACCTTCCCACAGGAGGACAGGAAGAACAAGGGGAGAGAGAGAAATGAGCTGCAGGTTAAGGTGAAGCGCTGACCACATCCTATGTTTTATGTAGAATTTCCTCCTGGGACACATTTCTCACATGCACACGGGGCCGCCCGGTTCCAAAAGCAGCCGTTGACCTTCTGCGTGAAAGCCTCCGATAACAAAACAAGACATCAATGAGCTGGAAACCGATACAGCACGAGAGGAAATCACCTCCGCACATGGAACAGCCCCAGAATGGCTGTTTAGAGCACAATCGCCTCAACACAGCAAAAAGGAGGGGATGTGCTTCTGTATTGTGTCGGCCAACAATGGCCGAGTGTAAACTCGCAGACGCACCACCCTATGGATTCAGCTGCTCTTCACGGGGCTGAGCCATTGTCCTGCTCCTGAAAACAGCTCTTTTGTGGCTGAGGGCCGATTTGTGTCAGGTGACAGGTGGTGACACATCGGCAGAGATGCGGAGATATGTGACAAACACAGAGAGAGAGAGAGAGAGAGAGAGAGAGAGAGAGAGAGAGAGAGGGAGAAAGTGAGGAGGAGGCCAGAGGTGGAGACGTGTTTCTTTCTTTCTCTTTTCCTGTTTTTACGATATTTATTTGGATTGCTGTGCAGCTTGGGCGGAGCAGAGTTTATTTAATCTGTTCCTCTGACTCACAAAGGAGCTGTCACACCGGGATGATGCCTCCGTTCACTGAGCTGCAGTGGAGCATTCACAGCACTGTTCTTCCGGATATAAGGTACACAAGAAACTAAGGAAGTCCGATATTTTGTGTACATTGTGTTGTCTGCTTCCTCTGCTGTCCCCTAGTGGCAAAAAAAACCCTAAACATGCATGGTATCTCACACGTTTTTATAGACTGGCGCCGGCTCCAGTCCGGTGTTACCAGGTCTGACTGGACCGGAGAAGACGAGGGTGCGGGTAACATTACACATCAATGGCTCCGTGTGCAGGACAATGATGTGCAGAGCATGCACGGATCTGCCCATGGAGCTCACACCCTGTAACTCAGCCCGGGATCGGTTGATCGGCGTCCAACAGGGTACGTCCAGCGGGATGCCCCGGAGGAGGAGGTGAGGTCATCGGAACAGCCCGTGTGGAGGACGTGAAGCGAACCAGGCCGATCCAACTCGCCCCTGCGCTCGACCTGCTATTTCCTTCAACTGGAACTCTTTTACTGCCGGGGATGATTTCATTGATAAACCTCCTGGAAGTCTTTTGAACGCCCACGACACCACGGACGCAACGTAGAGGTTTTTTAAAGACACTCCGAGGTCCCGGGAGCGAGCACCGATCGTCCAAGCAGCTCGGTGATGAGCGATGGTTGAAAGAGGAAGAATCGTAAATAACGTTTATATGCTGGGTTTTTTTATCGGTACCCAGGATTAAGGAGAGAGGGGAAATTAGGAAATATAGAGGTCATGAGCCAAAGATTAATCTTTCACATCACAGGAAAAACTGTCTGCACCTTGAGCGTGTTAATCCTCCAGCACGGGAACGTGTGCAGCGGGTAAAAAGAGCTGGTGTCCTCGTGCCAAACATTACGTCTCGTCTTAGTCACCAACCCCTGAGTCTTCACGGCCCAAAGGAGGACATCCACTTAAACAGATGATTTTTGTTTTCAACACAACCGCAGAAACAAGACAGGGGGGGGAGGGGGGGGGGGGTGTGTGTGTGTGTGTCTCAAATGGCACAAGGATGTCAGATTTCAGATCAAAAAAAGTCCTTAAAGATCATACATATACAAGGATTTCCTGTTTCATCATTTATTTGTGTGTTTGTTTTCCAAGTCGCGATCAACAGTCTCCCTTCTATATCTCTGGGCTTTGATGTGTTTGCCATGTCGTGTCCGACGTGCATTACGATCTGGCGACGAGCGCGACTCAATTACAACGACAAACGAAAAACATCGTTTCGGAGACGGAATGTTTTTTTCTTTCTTAATTAGAGATGGCAGCGAGAGCCGGGGGTTTGTGTCGTCTCGCTGAGAGGAAAATGTTATACACAAGTTCCATGTATTTAAGGGGTTTATATGTTCGATTCAGATGAAAATACAAAACAAAAAGCTCTTTCACACGCGTGTTCTCCATTTTTAGCTTCGGTTCGGTGGTTTAATACGATGAGTCGGTGAGAAGCGTAGAAAAACCAAACCAATAAATTAAAGTGGCTAAAAATCTATCAAAGGTGATGTCACCCGTTGGTTTGTGAATGTTGTGAAGCCTCAAGTGTGGTGGAGCGGTGGGAGGAGCCTGACGGAGAGAACGCTCCACGCCCACCTGCACCCATTGGACGGTTCAACCTCCATCAACACCATGTTTTATCGTCTATTTGACTCTTAATGGGGCGATAATTAAATAAATAAACCTCCTGCTGTGTTCAGGACTTGAAACTAGACAAATCTATGGTCAGGGAGTAAATTGATTTTAAATGATTAAGTGTCCCTGATGTTTGGTCACTAGGGGACCGAGAATAAAGCAAAACAGCTTTTCAGTGTGATGTTCTGAATCTTAGCATGTTAGCAATCAATGACCTACTTCATACTCAGAAGCTCCAACACAAACATGGTTTGGTACAGAACTCCTGGACGTGTCATATGTAATAATTCATTTATTTACTTTGGCTCTGGGACGACGGTGGAGCTGGTGAGAACTGTTCACTGTTCAAAACCAGGCAATAAAACTTAAGTGGCTAAAAACTGTGAAAAGCTCCAAAGTCGACTGTGTGTTTTCATCGGGATTTGCAGCAACAGCAATCGAGTCCCATCACAGATTAACTTGATTTTTATAAAATATTACATTACACATACGTTCGATGGAAACGTCTTGAGGTCCTTGATGCAGACGCAGTGTCTGCAGCTGGTAGACGTCCCGTGTGGAGTGTGGCTGGAGACGTATAGACTCTATTCATCACATGTGTTTCACAGGGTCCCTCACTGGCTTTGTGGAAGTAACAAAGCCATAATTGCACTTGACATAGATAAGGATCTCGCGTTGGAGTGGGTTCAAAAACATGCATCTATCCAAGCAGCATGTTGGTTGCAGTGTGTGATAGAAAGAGTTGGAGAGTGTGGGAACAGTTTCTCTGCTGCAACGTGCTTTCTGTCACGAGAGGCCAGATCACAAAATGCCCTAATTCACTCTTACCTCAGATGTGCAAGGTTGTTTTTTTTTGTTGCTTTTCTCTTTAGAGCCTATGACAAACCTGAGGTAATATGATAATAGCAGGGCACATGTGCAGTTAAAGTAGCTGCAAGCTAGGATAACTGTTGAGACACCGTGAGACGTATCGGGTTTCTTTGAAGCGTCCTGTGTCTGTAGGAAGTGCATGAAAGGGTATACTTTAGCTCCTTTTATATGCACACACACAAAGAAGAAGCCATCACTTTGACAAAATATGTCCTGAAACGGAAGGTCCCACCCATGGTTTACCTGAGTCTCATTGAAAGAGAGCGTGCAGAGCAGGATATCATTACTATTAAAGAGGAAACAAGGCTTTAACCAGCGCCAACAACCTGCTATTAAAAAGGTGAATAGCTCATTGTGTTGCTGGGCTGAAGCTGAATCTTAAAATAACAGGGTTTTACATGGTTCTCACTCCCCGGGGCTGTGACATGTAGCCACACTCGTCTCTGAATGACTTTCCTTCTAATCGACGGCCTCATTCATATGCTCCCTCACAGAGACGAGGGCTGGCCGCCTCTGACTGCTCGATTAGTATTCTGAGAGGCGGACAAAGAGGGCCACAGCAGAATTAATGGCCTTTGACGTTTTCAACTTCCTCTCCAGAATCCAGTGTGATTGGTGGGGAGGATTTGTGCGGGTGATGATAAGAGCGCCCGAAGGCCGGCTGACACCGCAAGGCCCCAGACGACTGACTTCATTAGCGATGTCTGGCGAGACCCTAACCTGAGTCCTCGTTTTCTCTCCGTGGGGAATAAAAATATAAATTCTGACTTGGGCTAAGTTTGATGAACACATCTCCCCCCCCTCTTTTCTCTTTGCAGCAGCAGCAGGTTGGTTCTTTCTCCCGGGCTGCCTGAACTGTGAATATGATCCGGTCCCTGTGGACGCTGTTCGCGACTTTCAGTATTTCATAACAGTCTGGTCTGCGAGATGATCGAGGCTGATCGGTGCTGATGCATGAGAAAGATACACTGGCACCATGACATCCGCTGATAAATAACAGCTGCATGGGAAAAACAAATGTTCATCAGTTAAAGGAGTTTTTTAGTTTGCGAAGAATGTTTGTGAGAAAAAAGCTTGAGGTGCGGAGGCGTAACAACTTACATGTGTGAGTGTTTCATTTTTGCTGATTACGTGTTTTATAATCAATGTACTGGATTTGATAAAGAGTAGCATGATGCCGATTTCACTGAGTGTCCCAAATGTTGTGATTACTTTTGAACATTAACAAATATTTGAATGCTGTGAGTATTTAACATCAAATATGCTTCTCTCTGCTTAAACTTAATCTGATAGTTCTGGCCACATGTTTTCAAAATGATAAATTCAAATCGAGAATGATCCCAAGATATTTAAACGTCAGACGCCACCTCTCAATCAACACAATAACAAGAGGCCCAGTTTGATGAAGTAGTGTGGGATCATGTGGAGATCTTGTCTTCACCACCCTCGCCGAGCTTGTTACTCATACGTAAAGAACTGTGTCATCAGCATACAGTTGTATAATGACTGATGGACTGACTAAATTATTAAACAAGCTGAACAGAACTGGGCCCAGTATCGATCCTTGTGGGACACCAACATCCCAGTTAAGATGATATACACCTTGTCTTCTGAGTGTTGGATAAGAATTCATCCATTTAACGGCATCAGTAGAAAAGTTTAAAAGGAACATTTCACGATTCAAAAGTTTTAAACTTGCACATTTGAATGGAAACTTGTCTTTTGACTTCCTAGGTGGCCGCCCTGCTCGCAGACCCGCCTCCGCCTGTTGAACCTTACACCTCGGCCGCCAACCTGCTTTTCTTTACAGCATTGTCCCGCTGTCATAGCTCACACACGACCTCTGACCTCCCCAGGCAAACCACAGGAATTCAAATTACATCGGCAAGTTTCCGTCTCTCCTCTCCTCTCCTTGAAAAGCTCTCACACCCTCTTCCCTCTCCTCTCTGCCAGTCAGCCGTTCATAAACACTCCTCCCACTCAGACCGAGACAAATCACGCCACATGTAAACAGGAAAGTCGGTGAATGGACTTGACCTCCTGCCGTTTCTACATTTCAACCCGCATGCAGTCCCGAGCCGCCGGCCCACGAGGAGCCCTGTGATGTTTCTAGTGTTATTCCTGTGTTTGATCCCCATTTGTCTTGACTTTTATTTTATTTATTTATCTTTTTCTGTGTGATTCTCGCCCCTGCCGCCTGAGCAAAGGGCGAGGAGCATGTGAGAAGAACTGTCGGAGAGCCTAATCACTTCTGACAGAGGAATATCTGTCACAGGGGAATAACGGCTCTGTGGTCAGATTCCCAGCGAGAGGAAAGTTCTCGGTGTTGGATGGAAGGAGTTGCACGGGGAGCTTTGGAGTTTTCCAACAAAGATGCTGACTTCGAGGATACACATGCTGCACAGTTTGACTCAGACTCACAATCCTAATCAGAATTTCCACACTTATGCTGAAGACACAGAAATAACAGATTCTCAGACTTGACTCGAGGAAAACAAAAATGGCATTACTGAGTTTCTAAACAATCTTATCGTGTGATTGTTTTCCAGGCGGATCCCCTTCATGCTTCTCATGAACCTGAGGTAATCTTCACCACGAAGGGTGTGTTCGGTTAAATCCTCGCTGTATTCACAAGATATGATCTTTTGACGGCTTGTTTGCTTATTTAAATTTTCCTGCGATTAGTCATATTTCTGCGGTGGCAAGGAAACGGATTATTATTAGTATTTGGGCCAAATATTTAATGTTCCCATTATTTCAACGAGTGCATAAACAAATGCGTCAGCAGCGATTCATCGCTCGTACAATAACACAGCGGCTGTTTCCCACAGTTTGACCGGAGCTGGCAGCCGGGCTCCCCTCTGCCTCGGAGCTGCTGGGCCAGAGCCAGCTCAGGGTTCAGACCACCGCCGCTGTGACACGCCCGCAGACCACCACCGCAGAGTCACACGGCGCTGCAACACACACACACACACACACACACACAGAGCCCTACAGCTGTGGTCACTGACGACACACACCACAGCGTTGCATCATGGGTACAGGGTGCTGTCATGATCGACCTCGTCACCTCTCTTGGATGCTTGTCAGTTTCTCTGCAGCGCTCAGTTTGTTTAATGGGTTGAAGATCATCGGAGGAAAGTTTACATGTTAAAGAAATCTGCAAGCTGCTGTGTGTTAATGGATTGATTCTCAACCTGAGGGTCACGACCCCCGTCGGGGTCGCGGGATCATTTCTGTGGGTTTGCCAAATGCTTGTGGTGAAAATAATAACTATAATATACTAAATTAAATACAGTTAAATTGAACCTTAGCCTGAAGACAAGACAGTTCTCAAAAGGGAAGCCAAAGCGTCTTGATTGCCCCCTGGTGGCCAGCTGCATAAAACCTGCCTCCTCCATGTTAGCAGATGGGACTTGGACCTGTAACTTTAGGTAGTTCATATCACACAGTTAATGTTTCCAGTTAGTTTTTTTTGTATTCATTATTTGATATAAAAACGAGGTAAACACCATGTGGTAGAGGGGGACCTGTCTACCCCCCCCCCCCCCACCCCCCAACGTAAGCATGCTAACCCACCAAGCTAAGATAATGACGGTGGTAAACATGCTTTTTAAACAGCAGCATGTTAGCATGACTGCAAACTGTTAATCTTGTTTGTTTGTGTTTTGGCTTCGTTTTCTTTCTGTAATTCAATTTATCAAATTGAGCTCAGAGACGAAGTTCAGTGAGATTTGAAACATCTGCTTTGTGACCGTTTAATCAACAAACAACTTTCAGTTTAATACATTTAGTGGAAAGAAAATGCCGTGGCCACCGGGTGAAAACTAATTGCGTCCCTCTGTCATTAGGCACAGACACGGAGCTGAAAGGTCGCGACCCCGCCTCCTCCTCGGCCTCTGTCATCAGTTTCGAGCTCCGGGGAGTCGTACAGAGGAAAGTGATGTCACCGCGAGGACCCACCCTCCCTCCCTCCCTCACATTCCTGTGTCAGACCAAACCAAATGACAAACGACTGCACACGCAATCGCCACTGGCTCCATCTACACACTCTGCACAAACCTGACACGTGACCCACAGGACCCCCGGCTGCATCCACACGTTGACTCGCATCTGTTTCTCAGCATTTCGTGGCACAGCGTGGTCACATCATGTCATATCTTTAAAATTTGATTTCAGATACCAACAACAATCCATCTTTCAGCCTGAGTGCCTGCACAGTCTGATCCACAAAATGTTCTAGGCCTGTACACAAAGTCATTTCACAAGTAAACCCACGTGGAGAGAGACATTTCATCTCTGCACCGCAAAAACATCTGAAAGTTTCGGAGCTGTGTAAATAAACCGAGTTAAGACAAATAAAAACATCAGATGCACGTCAGTGGAGCGACGGGTGAAAGGAGATGTGAGTCAGCAGAGCAGCCACAGAGGAGCCGGCGTGTCCTGTGCCATCGAGATTAACGGCTTCACTCCGGATTTGGATGTGGCCTCCGGGACCGGGGGGGGGGGGGGGGGGGGGGGGGTGGTGGGGGGGGGGAGTGTGTCGTGACGTTATTCTAGTATCTCAGTTTATTCGGTGGGAGACTTTCCAGAGCGCACAGGGGCTCCAGAGAGAGAGAGACCCCACCGATCACTTCTTCATTCCTCTGCTCTGACAGGCCTCGCTCTCACGGAGGGAGACGTGTAATCCGAGTGAAATATATCGACCGGGGGGAATTCAGAGCCGAGCTGCAGCACTGGTTCATCTGGAGTGAGATTCTAAATCAAGAGTGTGAATTGAGAAACGTGGAGATTCTCCTCCAGTTCTCCTCCAGTGTGGCAACGACTTCCACCAGATTGACCTACTAACACGATCCCAGCAGAAGGTGTGGTGGAGTCATCTTCACAGAAACTCTTTAATCCTCTAAAGACGAGGCTGAGTGCATCATTAAAAATTATAAACGATCTGACGTGTGTAATTTAGGTACGTGGTTGTTTCTTCCTGTGTGTGTGTGTGTGTGTGTGTGTGTGCGCTCTGGTGAAGGAAAAATAGTCATGTTCTGATTTGATCTGAGATATTTTCTTTAGCTGCGCTGCTATTTAAAGAACCTCTGCAGTGACTCACAGGACCAACGTGCTGATACCCATCACCAGAGCCTGGCCCCCGACCAAGGCCGACTTCAGACTGGGTGCAGCGTGACGTACAAATAACAGTATTATTGTCTGGATTTCCAGGAGATAGGAAGGACCGACACAATAAGAGTTTCTGCAGTTGTTTAAGTGTGCGTGTGTGTGTGTCTCATAAGGACAAACATCTCTGAATAAATATCCGCCGGTTTGCTTTTGGGAAACCTGCCTCCTTCCATCCAGCTTTAAAGATGCTTTTAAAGACTTCCTGTTGCCCAATTTCTAGCCTGTACGCGGGGGGGTCAGGGGTCAGCGGGTCGTCCACTAACCAGAAGGTCGATTGTTTGGTTCCATTGTCCCTCTCTATGCCAGAGAATTTCTAATTAAGGGAGAACTTCCATTCCCACAACTTCCGGGTTGTGGAGTCAGGTGCTCACGAGATTCCAGAAGGTCCAAATTCCAAAGTCCAAATTCAGAAACATGGGATTAATCGGAAGTGGACGGGCTCTGCAGACGATCTACTTGAATTACACACCATTAATCTCTGCATGTACGCCCCACCCCCCCCCCTACCTCACACACATTAACTCTCAAACTGTGGGAAACACGGATTTAAAGGATTTCCATCAAACCTTTTGTCAGCCAGGAAATGTGTTGTTGTCAGTCATGGAACTTCTCAAAGCAGCGCCGCAGTGCTTCAGTGCACAGAAGGAGTTTACAGATCAATGCTTTCTAATCCACTCCTTCAAAATAGTACACACACACACACACACACTCACACACACACACACACACTCACACACACACCTTGCCTTACGCTCATCAATCATCCTTTTTTCCACAGGACAGTCCTCCAGGATTGAGTCTTGATGTCTGTTATGAAATCTGGACCATGTGTTGTAAACCAGTATTAGTTGCGCAGTCCCCTGGGCCGCTCAGCCGAGTCTGGTCCCGTGCCTAAGTACTCCTCAGAATCAAATCCATTTATAATGCACTGGCGCATGAACATTTGCTTTCCCTCACAGGCCCGGGCTGGAGTCGAAGCTGCATCATTAAAAATCACCCTGCCGGCTTTGCGATGGCATGCGTCATTGTGCGACCGACACACACTTCTGACTTTAATGTGCAACTTTTGGAGCTATTTACAAACATGTGAAAGAAATGATTATTTTTCCTTTTAGTTGTGCCTGTAAAACTGCCACTCCAAATAAGTTCCATACAGAAATACTTACATCCCTCCCCTCCCCTCCCCTCCCCCTCCCCTCCCCTCCCTCCGCTGTGGAGGGGCCACCGGCTCCGTCCCTCAAACCAAGCTGCAGTGACAGTGATGGGGGAGAAGGTGTGGGGGCCACGAGGGGCCCCTCCTGGCTGTGAAGCTGAGGTCCAGCAGGTTGACAGGAGGGAACCTTGTCCCTCGGATTTTTGCATTATGTGGCTGGACGTGTGCATCGTTAACACATGGTCCGACAGCTGGAGAGTAACAAGGTTCAGTGATTTACATCCTGCACGGTGCAGAACAGTTCATAGAATCCAGTGTAATCATCCATTTAAAAGCCGGCCTGGTGTTTCTTCATC